>NC_141239.1:3470000-3742500 GCF_054856555.1 Leptonotus elevatus | reverse complement strand
TATGTCGTTAACGTCATTGTTTTTTTGAATTTTCGTTTTTTCGTTGTTTTTCGTGAACTAAAACAACCGTGATTCCTGTCAGTTGCGTTGTTGTCGTTCCAGCGTGACCATCGACCTGGGCGAGCTGGCCAAGGAGAAGAAAGTGGACGAGGTGAGCAGGGGGCGGGCTCACATGGTTGACACCCGAGTTCGAGTCCGCGTAGCAAAACTCAGTGCGAGTTAAGCCTGAGATATTAGTTTTAGTATGAGTTTTAGTTTTTAAATGTGATTTCTTTTTATTGTCTGCCGCTGGATGACGTTGCTTTTAGGCGACGCCCAGTAAAAGGACTACAACTTCCAGGCAAATTTCCTTCCGTTCGTCAAACGGCCATTTTAATACCGAAATCAATATGCTCAAGAAAATTCTAAACGCAACACTTTTGTTTTTGCTCCCAATTTTTTATGAGATGAACTCAAAGATCTAAAACTTCTCCCGCATACACAATATCACCATTTCTCTCAAATATTGTACTCAAACCAGTTTAAATCTGTGATAGTGAGCACTTCTCTTTTGCCGAGATAATCCATCCCACCTCACAGGTGTGTCATATCAAGATGCTGATTAGACACCTTGGTTAGTGCACAGGTTTGCCTTAGACTGCCCACAATAAAAGGCCACTCTGAAAGGTGCAGTTTTGTGAGGTGGTATGGATTATCTCGGCAAAGGAGAAGTGCTCACTATCACAGATTGAGACTGGTTTGTGAACAATATTTGAGAGAAATGGTGATATTGTGTATGTGGAAGAAATTTGAGATCTCACAAAAAGTGGGAACAAAAACAAAAGTGTTGCGTTGATATTTTTGTTGAGCACATATTTCAAATCACCCTTAAAAGCCTCATGAATGAGATTACTTGACGCAAATGAAAATGAAGGACTTTTTTGTCGTCATTATAGTTTGGTTTGTAAATATAATATGTAGTTTCATGTATTTTTCATGACATTTTTTATTTTTATTTGAATTCATTAAAATATTTTTGTTCAATTTTATTTATCGTTTTTTTTTTTAATAACTATAATAACCTTGTTCATCGGGATGTAACGATACAATTGCCACGATACCATCATTGCCGTGTTATGATATTAAAAAGCAGCACATCTGTTAAAAAGTATTCCATTGATATTTGTGTATTTCCAGAACTCCAGTCATTTCTGGACTATACTTTTTTTCACTTGCATTCGACCCTGCGGCTAATGCAAAGGTGCGGCTTATCCATCAGATCACAAGGGGGCGCACTATAAAGGAAGCGCAAGACCGCCAGGCAGAGCAAAACAAAACAAAAAAGTGAGCCCAAATACAGGAGAGACGGAACGAGAGCGAGACCATTTGCGCCCTCATTATGGAAAAGAAAGTAGCAGGAACCCGATGCGGCCTACAGTCGGGTGCGGCTTATATGTGTAACAAATTCAAGTATTCCCCAAATTTAGCTAGCGCGGCTTATAGTCAGGCGTAGTCCCGAAATGACTGTAATAAAAACGATTTGAATTAAAAACATAAAAGTCCGAACTAACTAACGACGCCGAAAATCCCAAACGATGATCCCGATGCTCCGACTCCGACGCCATTGACAGGCTAACAACAATTAGCATCAGCCGTCGTGGCGTTCTGAGCGCTAAAGCAAGAATGATGCGACTCGTATTACTGCCACTTCCTGTATCGCATGGTGACGCTGGAACGTGATGTTGTGCGCGCAGTGGTTCAGTCTGGACAACGTGGATACCGGCAAGTTGCACCTGAAGCTGGAGTGGTTGTCTCTGCTGTCCACGCCCGACAAACTGGACCAGGTGAGGAATCGGGGGGGGGGGGGGGCTCGCGCATCTCCCGCTTTTCTCCGATGGTGATGTCACTTCCCGCTTCTCAGGCTCTGGCCGAAATCCGCGCAGACCGCGGCAAGGCCAACGACGGGCTCTCCTCGGCGCTGCTCGTCGTCTTCCTGGACTCGGCGCGGAACCTGCCGGTGAGTCGACGGCAAATGCAAAACGATCTCAAAATGAGCTGGACCTTCTTTTATTGATGCTTCTTAAAAGAAAATATCTTTCCTTTTTCCTCTTCTGTTCCATTGTTGACATTGTGACAGTGAGTCCATAAAGTCCCCATGCAATTAACAACTATTCTATTCTATTTTATTTTTGTTGTTTCCTACTTTCTTTCTTCTTTCTTCTTTCTTCTTTCTTCTTTCTTCTTTCTTCTTTCTTCTTTCTTCTTTCTTCTTTCTTCTTTCTTTCTTCTTTCTTCTTTCTTCTTTCTTTCTTCTTTCTTCTTTCTTCTTTCTTTCTTCTTTCTTCTTTCTTCTTTCTTCTTTCTTCTTTCTTCTTTCTTCTTTCTGTCTTCTTTCTTCTTTCTTTCTTCTTTCTTTCTTCTTTCTTCTTTCTTTCTTCTTTCTTTCTTCTTCTTTTTTTTTCATTTTTTCTTTCTTGTTCTTTCTACTTTCTTTTTTTCATTTTTTCTTTCTTTTTTAATTTATTTTTCTTACAATTTCTTTTTCTTTTTCTTTCTTTCTTTCTTTATCTTTTTTTCCTGGCTTCGTTCTTTCTTTCTTTCTTTTTCCTTACCATTTCTTTTTCTTTATTTTTCTTCCTTACAATTAATTTTTCTTTCTTAAAATTCATCTTTCTTTTTTCTTAATTTTTCCTCTTATTTTCCTTTGTCTTTTTTTCCTGGCTTCTTTCTTCCTTTTTTCTTACAATTGATTTTTCTTTTTTTTCTTTTTTTTTCTTTTTTTCCTGGCTTCTTTCTTTCTTTGTTTTTCTTTACAATTTCGTTTTCTTAATTTTTCTTTAATACAATTTATTTTTATTTCTTGAAATCCATATTTATTTCTTCCTTCTTTTTTTCTTACAATTGATTTTCCTTCCTTCCTTTGTTTTTCTTTCTTTCTTTCTTTCACCTGCATTCTGCATTTCATGTGGAAACGCTAGCCGAATCCAACGAGTCCAACGTTCTAATCTCCGCCTCTTCTGGAGTTCTCCTGACTTTTTCTTTCAAATCCTGCACTTTAGTTTGATCCCTTTTCAATTCCTCCCGACTGGACACGGCAACGACGTCATCGTCCTCCTTTTCTGCTTCCTGTGCTTCTGCTCCCTCCTTCTCCTTTTTCCTTTCGTCTTCCTGTTGGAATCATGCGCGAAGAGCGTGTTCGAGGGCAACGTGGGCAGCGGGCATCTTTCCGAGCGGCGTGCTGCCGCTTTGGTGTTCTGCGAGAACACGGCCTCGCTCTACCGCAGCTTATTTGTGAGTCGCGTCATGGCTGCCTTCCAAACTGCATGCGTGGATGAATGCTTTTGATTTGGACAAAGAAGAAACGGTCTACTTGTCATTAACTCTCTTGAATTCTTGAGATTTGTGTCCCAAGTACATTTGACCTGTTTGTAGATTAAAGACCGCTTTAGAGTGCCCCGTTGTCAGCAATGAGTGTGCGCAGGTCCAGCAAAGAAACGCGAAAGAGTGAGGGAAAAAAAGTTCAACGTGACAGCCAGCATGTGCACAGGGACTTCTGGCTGGCGTGGCCACTTTAGAGTGCCTCGTTGTCAGCAATGAGTGTGCGCAGGTCCAGCAAAGAAACGCGAAAGAGTGAGGGAAAAAAAGTTCAACGTGACAGCCAGCATGTGCACAGGGACTTCTGGCTGGCGTGGCCACTTTAGAGTGCCTCGTTGTCAGCAATGAGTGTGCGCAGGTCCAGCAAAGAAACGCAAAAGAGTGAGGGAAAAAAAGTTCAACGTGACAGCCAGCATGTGGACTACAGGGACTTCTGGCTGGCGTGGCCACTTTAGAGTGCCTCGTTGTCAGCAATGAGTGTGCGCAGGTCCAGCAAAGAAACGCAAAAGAGTGAGGGAAAAAAAGTTCAACGTGACAGCCAGAATGTGGACAACAGGGGCTTCTGGCTGGCGTGGCCGCTTTAGAGCGCCTCGTTGTCAGCAATGAGTGTGCGCAGGTCCAGCAAAGAAACGCGAAAGAGTGAGGGAAAAAAAGTTCAACGTGACAGCCAGCATGTGCACGGGGGCTTCTGGCTGGCGTGGCCGCTTTAGAGTGCCTCGTTGTCAGCAATGAGTGTGCGCAGGTCCCGCAAAGAAACGCGAAAGAGTGAGGGAAAAAAAGTTCAACGTGACAGCCAGCATGTGCACAGGGGCTTCTGGCTGGCGTGGCCACTTTAGAGTGCCTCGTTGTCAGCAATGAGTGTGCGCAGGTCCAGCAAAGAAACGCGAAAGAGTGAGGGAAAAAAAGTTCAACGTGACAGCCAGCATGTGGACAACAGGGGCTTCTGGCTGGCGTGGCCGCTTTAGAGCGCCTCGTTGTCAGCAATGAGTGTGCGCAGGTCCAGCAAAGAAACGCGAAAGAGTGAGGGAAAAAAAGTTCAACGCGACAGCCAGCATGTGCACGGGGGCTTCTGGCTGGCGTGGCCACTTTAGAGTGCCTCGTTGTCAGCAATGAGTGTGCGCAGGTCCAGCAAAGAAACGCGAAAGAGTGAGGGAAAAAAAGTTCAACGTGACAGCCAGCATGTGGACAACAGGGGCTTCTGGCTGGCGTGGCCGCTTTAGAGCGCCTCGTTGTCAGCAATGAGTGTGCGCAGGTCCAGCAAAGAAACGCGAAAGAGTGAGGGAAAAAAAGTTCAACGTGACAGCCAGCATGTGCACAGGGACTTCTGGCTGGCGTGGCCACTTTAGAGTGCCTCGTTGTCAGCAATGAGTGTGCGCAGGTCCAGCAAAGAAACGCGAAAGAGTGAGGGAAAAAAAGTTCAACGTGACAGCCAGCATGTGCACAGGGACTTCTGGCTGGCGTGGCCGCTTTAGAGTGCCTCGTTGTCAGCAATGAGTGTGCGCAGGTCCAGCAAAGAAACGCGAAAGAGTGAGGGAAAAAAAGTTCAACGTGACAGCCAGCATGTGCACGGGGGCTTCTGGCTGGCGTGGCCGCTTTAGAGCGCCTCGTTGTCGGCCATGAGTCTTCAGTGTATTGAAGCTTGTTTCTTTATTGTCGCGCCTTCTATTTATATACAACCTGTTGTAAGATCTGTAGGTCTTACATTGCGATATATATGCAAGGCTCAAAGTAAGCGCTTGCGCATTGCAGTTTGAAGGCTAAATTAACATTTTGCGTCTCATCACAACACATTGAACAGCAAAACTGAGAATCAAACATCGAGACGGTCCCAAAAAGCGTCACGATCGGAATTGGAAATTAATTCAATTCCATTACGGTGTACGTCAGTCAGGAGGAGTGGCCTATAAGATTAAAAGTATATTAATAAAGTATAAAATATTTATAATATCAGTATTGTTATTTGTTTTCACAATAGAGTTCATTACAATTACAGTTTATTTAAAAATAAATAAATGTAGCTTATTTTCTAAGACGTGAAAATCAACAGTTGATTATATCAAAAAGGTAAACCAATTATTCATTTTTGGTATAGTCATATTTGTATTTTTTGATAAAAGCCTTACTTCAGTTCCTTGGCATGATTAGCCTGCAACAACAAAAAGAAAATTGCTCCTCAAATTGATTTGCAAAACTGCTCCGCAAAGAGGAAAAACTGGCAACCATTTATGGCACGTACTCGCTTCACAACATTAATTTATAACGTATAACTATGATTATGCTCTAATTAATTCGATGACATTAGATTCATATGTCATATGTTCCACTCTGGCACATACTGTACGATTCCATCGCGTAGTACGTAATTATTCCCAAAGCAAGTTAAGAATCAAACACAAGGACGCATCTGTACAGACTTGAGTCTGGGATTGATAACGATATGAATCAATGACTATCATAATCAATGTATATGACTGATACGGGTTACTAATAATGGCTTCGACCCGTCAGCCCTTCCTTCGGATGTCAATGTTGCAAATGATATGATGTGATCGATGTAACCTGTAATAATGAAAAAGGAAAGGAAAAAAGGAATAAAACAAACAAGAGGAAAAATTAAGCTAATTAGGTTCCAGACTTATTTATTCACTTTCAAAACGCTAAATAACTAAACTAAATTTAGAAAAGGATGAAAAAAAAAATTATCTTAGTGATTTTTCTTCATTTTACTGGATTTATTTGTGATTATTTTGGAACAAAATAATCTCAGTTGATTCCTCCAGGAAATATTCCCCAATTATGTCCAAGTGTAAATCATAAATCATGGTCACGTCTTCTTGTCCTTTCACACGTTGCTCTCATGAATTTCTCACCAGCTGCTTTGTGGCCGACATGTTGACTTTTAAAAGATTTTTTTTCTGTTTTTTTCCCAATGAACAGCAAGGACACAAATTTGTTTTCCCAAATGTGGAGAAACAGTCTTGATAAAAGTGAGCCAACAAGTTTTTCGAGACATGAGCTGTTGAGTGGATATTATTTTGGTTTTTTTTGGCGGACAAAAAATGTTGATAAAGAGCCTTATTAATTAAGTGATTAATCATGATTAATCAAAATTCTAAGATGTGATTAATTTGATTAAAAAATGTAATCGTTTCACAGCTCTAGTTTTTTTTTTATGCTATAGCAAACAAGACTTTGATGCAACCTCTGAACTGAAGAGGTTGCTTAAAGCAATGGTAGTTATTACACAAACGGCCAGCAGGTGGCAGCAGAGTATAAGAGATCAACAAGGGCCATGTTGAAAAAAAAAGCTCATTACTCACATTTCTAAATAGATTTGTGAATAATGATGAAACTTAGCTATATTCTAATTTAATTGCTGCAAAACGAAAACCGAAAACTTTTTTTTTCCTGATGAAAGAAGAGACTCTAATCTTTCTTTTGGTAGGTTCCATGTTTTTAAAGCAATAGAAGACAATATTCTGTGGGCCTTGCATAATCAGTCACAATCCAGGAAAACAGCCGGGAGCGAAAGGGGTTGCTTCAGTGAAAATGGCTGCTACTATTACTCGATTAATTTTGACAGCTCGAGTCTGTTTTTTGTCATTGTGTTAAATGAAATGAGTTCAAAAGCTTCGGAGTGACAGAACAAAATTGTCTCATCATGGCTCGGCCTCAAACAGCGTTTCCATGCTTCTCAATCAAGTTGGGGATATTCACTAATCAATAGGGCTGGGTATCGATTCAGATTTCCAAAATCGATTCGATTCAGAAATTCGATTCACGATTCACATTGATTTTTGATTCAGTTAAGGATTTCATTCAGTGCCAATTTTAATTTTATATGGAAGACGTTCTCAGAAGTACCAATGCCGAAAATAGCTCATTACTTGGTGCATTAGTATGAAAAAATATTAATATTTACATTTAAAATTGAATGTAATGCAGTATCATGAATCGAATCGTGTATTTTTTTTATTAAAATTGAAAATTTTGATATTGAAAATAATAAATAATTTGATATTGAAAATAATAAATAATTAATAAATATAAATATAATAAATAAAATAATTAAAAATAATGAATAATAAATACATACAAATAATGAATAATAAATACATAAAAATACTAAATAATACAAATTAAAAATAAATAATTTGAAATTGAAAAATGGGAATATTTACATTTAAAATTGAAACCAAAGCAGTTACATTAATCATGTATGTTTTATTGAACATGACCTGATCAAAACAATAAATAATAATTGAAAAAAAAAATGAAATAGAAAATTTTGATTTTGAAAAAATATGAAAATATTAATACATATAAATATAATAAATACAATATTTAAAAAAATAAAATATAAAATATAAAAACAATCAAAAATAATGAATAATATATACATAAAAATAATAAATAATACAAATTAAAAATAAATAATTTAAAATTGAAAAATATGAATATATTTACATTTTATCCAATGCAGTTACATTAATCATGTATGTTTTAATTCAACATGACCTGCCTGATCAAAACAATAAAAAAAATAATTGAAATCAATTACAACCATAGCACTAAACACTGGGCTTTTTTTGTAGAATAAATTTCCCTGTGACGCGAGAAGGCACATTAAAATTTTATTGATTCATGGTTTTATGAATCGATATTGGGCTATGAAAAGGAATATCGATTTGATATCGATATATCGATAAAAAAAAAAAACAGCCCTACTAATCAAGCGTCTTGTCTGTGTGTGTGTTTGTGTGTGCGTGTGTCCGCCCTTCATGCTCTTCCCTAACAATCTGCTGGTGTGTATATTTGTGTGTGTGCACGTGCATGGGTTGTCTCTCTCTCGATGACCGTCATCCCATAATGTAATCCTTTAGAGGTGGGGCTGAAGAAGGCCTCACTTGATAAGGCCTTCAAGGTAACCACACACGCACGCACAAAGGGACTACACCAGAAAACACACAGGCTATAATAACACATTTTGTGTCACAAACTTCATGTCAACTTCGTGTTGTGTTTTTGCTCTTCCTGCTTTGTGTTCTTTTCGCCTCCCGTGTCTCGCATCCTCACTGAGAACCTCTTTTGTCCTTTCACGTCAAAGTATTGGAATTGCCAACTGGTCATTTTTCGAAGCGTCAGCCCGCTCGGAGGTCGACGGCGGTCGTCTCGGGAGTATTCTTCCCCGGGGTGGCCGCCGCCCGCCTCAACGGGTCGACGCTGTAGGGGAGGATTCTGTTATTCCCTCGGCGGTGATCGTAAATCCAGATGTTTTGAGTAAAATGAAAAAATGAGTATTTCCAGCAAAAATCCAGAGGTTGGAAAAAATTGTAAGTCCAACAGGCTGGGAAAAATAACAAAGTCTTGTAAACCGGGAGTCCGCTGTAGACAAAGTTTTATTGACACACAAAACACAAGACGCATCCTGCAGGAGGGAGGTTAAAAATACTCGGTCGAGCAGACAGTTGCGCTGCTTTTTATAGTCTTCTTCACCCCTAACATTTTGAAGGCGTAACATATTCACGTAACTCAATTTGATTGGCTCCTTAACATAAATCCACACCCGCTTACCTACAGGTTACTTTGAGCCAGTAGGGGGCGCCATAGGCTTACAAATGAACATAACCCCGACTTGAACTTTTGACCCATACGTGACCGGGGAATTTCCGTTTTCAAAGCTGAACGCCTGACAATACTCCACAGGTCGTTCACAAGCCAGCTCTTAGAATCATTTTTTTTTTACAGTTTTAGAACGAATGGACCATTATGAAGATTAAACTTGTTTCTGACAAGTCGTACAGTAAGATGATTGTTTCGTAAAGCGTAGTGTAAATTGCATCAATGGCTAAATTCAACCACATGAGTAACGTGCTCCGTTTTGCTAACCGCTTTTGTGTTCACGCTTCGCAGGCCGGGAAGAAAGTGACCAGCGATCCCAGTCCGTTTGTCCAGCTGCGAGTGGGTCACAACTCCCACGAGAGCAAGGTGAGAAAAGTTCAGCAAAGTGCATCACATGTACAATAAGTGTTTATTTGATCAGACGTTTGACTTTTGTTGTCGTTAGCTTTAGTCATCCTCTTCAGTTTTTATTTAGTCGACTATTAATTGAGCATTTTACTCTTTATTTTAGTCCAAGAAAACATAATTTTAGTTGTCATTTGACCCCTCTATATTTTTGGGGGGTCAGAAGATAATGTTGAAAATTTCGATCTAAAACAATTTCACATCAAATTTTCTCTCGTCTTTTTGATGAAAAACAACTTGACACACAGTTACAGTCTATCAACAAGTGGCTACTATGGCTACATGCTACCAGCTAGTAAATTAGCCAGCATTAGTTAGCGGCCGGATTAACATCACTGTTGGAAGGTTGTAGCTGTTGGATTCATTTTACGTTATATAACTCTAATTGGCTTTCTTTTAATTAACCTTTCACCGTGAACCCACCTCCTGTCTGCTCCATGTGTTTGTGCATCACTAGCTGCAGATTTGAATGGGGGGGGGGGGTTGAGCTGACAAATCACCTAATTTTTCTCTCGTCTTTGTTCATAAACTAAAATGCCCTTCGATTTTAGTCCAGTTTTTATAAATTGAAGTACATTTTCGTCTCGTTGTTATTAGCCGACAAAAATGCATACTGATTTACTCCGTTATTGTTTATTAATTAATTCACTGCTAGAGACGTCATAAATTCATTTGAACTATAACTATTAGTTTAACATTTTTTTTCCACTTTTGTTAACAAGAGTATGAAAACCTATAAAAAAAAATTGTACATTCAGAGCAGATATAACATTTGTGATTAATCGCGAGTCATGCGATTAATTACGATAAAAAAATAATAATTGCCTGACGCCCCAAATTTTTAAAAATCTTTTCTTTTTGAAGAAATTATTAAATATATATTAAATATATATTTTTTTTATTAAAAATTTGGGGCGTCAGGCGATTACAATTTTCAATCGTAATTAATTGCATGACTTCACTAGTTACTTCACGATTAATCACAAATTTTATATCTGTTCTAATACAATAAAAACATTCTAGGTTTTCATACTCTTGTTAGCAAAAGTGGGAAAAATGTTAAACTAATAGAAATAGTTCTAATTAATTTTTGATGTCTATAGCCGTCAATGGCAGTGAATGAGGAAGTGACCTGGAAGTGACCTGATTTGAACAGGAAGTGACCCGGAAGTGGCCTAATATCAACAGGAAGTCACCCAATTTTTTTTTTGCTTTCTTGATTAATTCAAACTCCAACATCCAATTTAAACTGAGCACACAAACCAGAACTGTGCTGTCAAACAAGACACGAGAAGAATAAAAAATACACACACAAAATAACAAAAAGGAAGTGACCCAATTTCAACAGGAAGTGACCCAATATCAACAGGAAGTGACCCAGAAGTGGTCTAATATCAACAGGAAGTGACCCAGAAGTGGTCTAATATCAACAGGAAGTGACCCAATTTCAACAGGAAGTGACCCGTTTAGTTTTTTTGTTTTTTGTTATTTTGCTTTTATTAATTCACACTTCAACTTCCAATTCAAACTGAGCACATAAACAGTACTGTCAAACAAGAAAAACAACACACTCAAAACAAAACCAAAAAAACAAAAGGTCTAATCGGACAGTAAACTTATTAAGTTAGTAAATATAAAGTTATTAAATACTGACAAGGCTTGCTTCGTCTTCATCCTCAATGTCGTTCCAAACCCTTCAATTTCCTTACAAAAAAAATCAAAAACAAAGGTCAAGTGACCCGTTTCAACAGTGACCCTTACTACATTGTTTACTCGATTCCTCACTCTTTACTCTATTGCTTATTCAATTCGTCACTCCTTACTCTATTGCTACTCGATTACTTGCTCCTTCCGCCATTGCTTGATTTTTTTCTTTGTATGTTTCTTTGTTTCTTGCTACTTTATTTTTATCTTTGTGCTATTTTTCTTCCTTCAACTGCTTCTAGATTTCTGTATGAATTCAAACCATTCCAACCTTAGCATGTTCAGCCCATTCCAGGTCGTTGTATATCGTTCAAGGTCATTCAATATCATTCGACATCATTCAATATCAATCCACAGTTTTCATTCAGCCTCACAGCCTTCACACGCAATTTCTCAAGAAATTTAATTTCCTAGTTATATTTGTTTTGTTTTTTTTGTGCTCGGCCAGACGCGCTACAAGACCGACGAGCCGGTGTGGGAAGAAGCCTTCTCCTTCCTGATCCACAACCCCAGGTGTCAAGACCTGGAGGCGGAGGTAGGCAAGCGCTTCCTTCTTCCCGGTGGGACGGCACGCCGACGTTTGCTGGCCTCATCTGCTTTGTGGTGTTCAGGTGAAGGACGCCAAACACGACAACTGCACCTTGGGCACGCTGGTCCTGCCTTTGGGCCGCCTGCTGGAGGCCGAGGACATGACGCTCAACCAGCAGTTTCCTTTGCGCAGCGCCGGACCCGGCTGCAGCCTCAAGATGAAGATGGCCCTGCGGGTAACAAACACTCGCACCCACCTCGGTTGAAACAAATATTTTTGCACTAGGGGTGTGCTCCCCCCAAAAAAATCTCGATTTTACGATGGCGTATTATTATTATTTTTTTCAGAGGGCGGGGGCAATATTCCGAGAAAAATATCTTGAAAATTGGCATGTTTATAAAGTGGCAAATTTGTGAGAAAATAACTTGTACATTTGTGAGTTTATAAAGTGGCAAATTTGTGAGAGAGAAAAACCTTGTAAATTTGCGAGTTTATAAAGTGACAAATTTTTGAGAGAGAGAAAAAATCGCACATTTGCGAGTTGATAAAGTGGCAAATTAGTGAGAGAGAAAATTCGCACAATTGCGAGTTTATAAAGGGGGAAATTTGTGAGAGAGAGAAAAACTCGCGAATTTGCGAGTTTATAAAGGGGGACATTTGTGAGAGAGAGAAAAAAATCGCAAATTTGCGAGTTGATAAAGGGGCAAATTCACGAGAGAAAAAACTCGCGAATTTGCGAGTTTATAAAGGGGGACATTTGTGAGAGAGAAAAAAAATTCGCAAATTTGCGAGTTGATAAAGGGGGAAATTTGTGAGAGAAAAAAAACTTGTAAATTTGCGAGTTTATAAAGTGGCAAATTTGTGAGAGAGAGAAAAACTCGCGAATTTGCGAGTTTATAAAGGGGGACATTTGTGAGAGAGAAAAAAAATTCGCAAATTTGCGAGTTGATAAAGGGGCAAATTAGCGAGAGAAAAAAACTACAAGGGAACGGAACAGGGTGAAACTGAAACCAGCATTGGACTCTTTTTGAGGGACTGTTTGTTGTCTGCTAAACTGTAGTCAGTCTGCAAAATATATTGTAAAAGCGATAACATTTATAGCTAGTAGCAGTTGCGGAATAAGGGGCAAAATGGCCGCCCCCTGAGATGGATGAAGTTGGAATTTGCTGCATAACTCATATTCCACAAATGTAATATTCATCAAAATGTCATGTTTAGACTAGTGAGGTCACATATAACATATTATTGTCAAGAAATGTTTAAGGTTGACTTCCCCTTTAAAGTCGTTTTCATTATTAGTTAATTTCATTTTGACTTTTGTTTTTTAATTTCAGTTTTAATTAGTTTATAGAAAACTGAAGATGACATCACAGTTGGCAACGACCAATCACTGCTCACCTGTTTTCTGAAGCCGAGCTGTGGTCGGTTGTTACCTGAAACCTGAGCAACTGTGATGTCATCTTCAGAAGAAGATGACATCACTACTCGACGAGAAGTAGCAAAATGGCCGCCTTCTGATATTAATAAACGCTGCTAGATTTTGTTTCTGAATTTCCGTAGCTTTCAAAATGCACCAACCTCCCGCCATGTCCGCGTTCAGGTGTTGTGCCTGGACAGAGGCGAATCTCCCGGCATGGAGCAGAACCAGGCCTCGCCCCGGCTCGAGTCCACTTCAGCCAAGCCGAACCCGCGGCCGTCCGACGCGTCCGACTGGGCCGCCGCCGACATCCCGCGCTCGTACTCGGTGTCGGGCCAGGACGGCGCGAGGCGGCGGCGGGAGTCCGAGGACGAGCGGCCCAAGGGGGGCAGCTTGGCGGAGCGCGGCCGCAGCGCGTCACACTTGGCCGTCACGGGTTCGCAGCTCTTCCTGGATGGAGGCAAGGAGGCCACGCCCAGCATCGCCTCCGACATCTCCAACCCTTACGCCACCCACGAGCTGCAGCAGAGACTCCAACAGATGCAAAAGTATGGACAGCGACTACTTTTTCCTCAAATACTCGCTACATTTCCCGCATCATTTCAAAACGATGAAACTGTCACAAAGTTGAAAACAATTCAGCAAAACAGTCAAAATTAGGAGAGTAAAAGTTTTAATCGTAATTAATCACATGACTTCAATAGTTAGCTCACAATTAATCTCAAATTTTATATTCTAAGTGTACCATTAAATGTTTTGTTTTCATACTCTTGCTAACATAAAAGTGGACAAAAATGTTAAACTAATAGAAATATGGCCGCATCTTTTTCACCATTGATACAGTAATTTCATAATAAGTCATAAAATTGAGTTAAAAGTTTTATGACAAGTTAAGTTCAAATTAAAAAGACGTACTGTACTGTAAAAAACGAGTGTGATATTGATTCGTGTTGAGGTCATTTTTCTGCCACTAGATGGCATAATTGCATTTGTAAGACGTTGGTGACAGCTCAGTGCATTTTTCTTTTCGTATTAAGAACTATCTAATCTTTAACATGAAGTAACTTGTGAAATTCTGCACATTTTTCAAATTGTAAAATACAACTTGACCCCCGTCTCCACAAATATATGCATTATTATTATGACATTTATTATTGCTAAATGTTGACGTGGACGCGTCTGCTGCGTTGCGACTGGAATTCCCCCAGTACTGGCTTTCCATGAATCGGAAATTTAAATTAACTCAAAATTAGCGCACTCATTTTGACACCCCTAAAATGAATATATTTAAAATCAATCGCATTAATCGCGTGTTAAAAAAAAAAGAGTGGTGTTAAAGGAACTTGAAATTAACTCAAAATTAACGCAATCATTTTACTATTTTTTATTTTATTTTTAACCCTACTCAAAATACAAACTTGCCCCCCCCCCCCCCCCACACACACTTTTTTCAAATCACCGTTACTCTGGAACCATTAGCGCTAGCAATGTCATTCCAACGGATTCTGAAAGCGGATGGGCGGAGCTTTACGTCGAGAGAGAAAGAAAACAAAAAGAAAAAAAACTGACCGACCGACTGCTATAATAGTATCCAAAGGGTTAAATAAGGGCTGGACTTGCGCGCTCCCTCGGCAGCATGATTGGACCAAGTGGACACGTTTGCGGCAGGGCTGGCTGGCTGACTCCAAAGTCAAGCGCAGGACCGAAATCCACACGAGAGGATGATTTGCATGAGAAGATGTCATTTTAACGCGTGTTTGCTAACCCTGCGTGTTCCTTTTTAGTGGTTCTGGACTCAGCTCCTCCCCCCTGGGGGAGATCCAGTTGACCGTGAGGCACAGCTCGCAGAGGAACAAGCTGCTGGTGGTGGTCCACGCCTGCAGGTAAGGCATGGACGCACGCACACACACACACACACACACACACACAAGTTTGTTTTACCATCTGTTTGGGGCCATCCTATTGACATCATGCATTTGCTAGCCCCTCCCCCTAACCCCAACCATCCAAAATGACTGCCTACCCCTATTCTTTACCCTAACCTCAACCATAACCCAATTCAAACCTAAACTCTAAAACTAAGTCTTGACCCTCAAAAAAGAGGTCTTAACTTAACCTTAACTTAACTTAACAAAATGGCCCCACATGGTCGGGTGGGCCCACTATGTCACAAAAACAAGACCACACACACACACATTTTTGTAGTCAACTTGGGATGTGATGACAGTTATGTCAAAGTCCACTTAAAACCTTCTTCTTCTTCTTCTCCTGCTCTCCCTCTTTCGTCCACTCCTCTTCCTTCTCCTCCTTCCACACCTCCTCTCCTTCTTTTTCTTCCATCTTCTTCTCCCTCTCCTCCTGCAAATTCTTTTTCTTCTCCTCTTTCTTCTTCCCCTTTTTCTCCTCCTCCTCCTCCTCCTCCTCCTCCTCCTCCTTGTCGTCCCATTGTCACCAGGAACCTGATATCGTTCAGCGACCACGGCTCGAACCCGTACGTGCGCCTTTACTTGCTTCCTGACAAGAGACGCTCGGGAAGGAGAAAAACTCACACCCACAAGAAAACGCTCAACCCCGTTTATGATCAGACGTGAGTACCAAGGTCACCGTAGTTAACGACGACTAAACAAGGTAACTCAAGTCAAAAGTCAAAAGCAAACATTTTCGTTCATGAAAGAAATGGAAAACAAACTGAATTTTACATTTAATTTGTATTTTTATTTTGAAAATTTTCATTTTACTTTTACATTCAGTGTTTCGTTGTCATTATTCGTATTATAATAATAATTATTAGGGATGCACCAAAATAAATTATGCCATTTTTTTTATTAACATTGCATTTATTATAATTAATTAAAATTATAATATTATTATAAAATATTTAGGCCCGTTTAGCACGGGCATTTTAACAAAGCACAATATCAGTTGAAATGCGTCCGCACCACAGACATGTTGGCGAATTCGACACGAAACACCAAACGCGGGGTGAGCAACGGAGCATTTTCTGGCCGTGCAATTGCACTTTATTGGTAATGTAAAATAGTTCGCACCGGCGGCCACGGATGCGTGTAGTGCGCATGTCGCATTTGTAGGCTATTTGGAGCGGGACGCAATTTGCCGCACGTCAAATTGGCACATTCACCAATGTATTAAAATTAAATTAAAACATTCGCACCAGCCGATCGGCTTTTGGGAACGACCTGCAAAGTCGCACACGGCGTCCCGTACGGATCTGAAGTCACCCGGAGATAGTGACTGGTAAGTGTTGACTTGTTTAAAACCGTTGATAGCAACAGTGCTAACATTAGCAAAAGTATTTAGCACGGCCACCAGAATGCAAGTGAAAAAATGGAAGCGCTCGTGGGGCTCTTATTAAAAAAAAGGGGGGGGGGCGGGAGGCACTGCAGGAATAATTCTTATTATTCCGTGACTGCCCTGAAATGAATCTTTTGATATTTGAAATGTATTTTTTTTTTTTTTTTTGTGGTCAGCTTTGAGTTCAGCGTGTCCCTGGTGGAGCTTCACAGGAGAATTCTGGACGTGGCCGTCAAGAACAGCGGAGGGCTGCTCTCCAAGCACAAGGGCCTTCTGGGAAAGGTACGAGTAGAAGGAAAACGAAAAAAGTTGCACGTCATGTGACCAAGCTGACAAAAGACCCTTTTGTTGGTCAGGTTCTGATCAAATTGAGCCCCGAGGACACCGCCAAAGGATGGACGCAGTGGTCAGTTGGCACCTCATTTGTTCTTTTGCTCATAAGAGGTTTTTTTGTGTAAAAGACACAACTTTTTCCCCCTCTAACAAACATGACTTTTTGTAAAATTGTAATGTAATTATAAAATGTAATTCCCCCCCCCACACCCCCAAAAAAAGTGTGTTAAAAAAAAAAATTCTTGGAAAGAAAACATTTTATCTGGAATTTTTTTAGTTACTATTATTACTATTATTATTATGACAAATATGAAATTATTCCACACTTCTTTACCATAAAAAAATAATTTTTTTGTCTTTCTAGATGATGATGAGAATTTTTTAACTCATTCACTGACAGGCATTTTCACTAAAGCAACCCACTTCGCTCCCGGCTGTTTTACTGGGTTTTGACTGATTTTGCACAGACCACAGAATATTGTGTTCTATTGCTATAAAACATGGAACCGACCAAAAGAAAGATTAGAGTCTCTTCTTTCGTCAGGAAAAAAAAAAGTATATTTCTATCTGTTTCCGTTTTGCAGCAATTAGCATTAGAATATTGCTAAGTTTCATCATTATTCACAAATCAGTTTAAAACAGTAGGAAAAAGAGCTTTTTTGCAACATGGCCCTGGTTGATCTATTTTGCTCGGCTGCCACCTGCTGGCCGTTTTTTGTAATAACTACCATTGCTTTAAGTGTTCTCTTCAGTTGATAGGATGCATAAAAGCCTTCTGTATGCTCTAGCATAAAAAAATATATTAAAGTAAATTTTTGGGACCATGGTAATATTTAAAATAGAACGTTTGTATATGTTTTTTGGAGCAAATTAGTTAAAAATGATTGAAATTTCCTTGAAAAAAAAATGTCTACAAACAACCTGACTTTTTGTTGTTGTTAAATGATCAAATGAAAGTATTGTTGTTTGTAACCCCAACAGGTATGAGCTGACTGAAGACGGTCACAAGAAGCCTCATCAGCTTTAAAGTCTTCATCATCATCATCATCGTCGTCGTTCTGATTTTCCCGTTTGTGCTACTTTCCAAACAAACGAGCGTGAAAAAAAGCTTGCGAGGCAAAAGGGAACAAATGCAAATGTTTGATCTCCACGATGTCCTTTTGTGTAAATTCAGACGTTGCAGCGCGCGCAATGAAGAGAAAGTGGCTGCAGTTTTACTTCTTTTTCTTATCGAATGTCATGTACGAAAGAGTCTTAGGGACACACGGAAAAGACAAAGAAAATGAGATCAACTTTTCAATAAAAAAAATGGTTGGACTATAGCTTACAAGGGGAAGTCTTTTATATGAGTGGAAAATGTCTCATGGAGAAAAAGCATTTGATTCTCGTAATATTCCAACTCCTACGGGAAAATATGACGTCACTTTTTTGCTTATAAAAACGGATTTTTTCTTGGGGGGGTGGGGCACTTTTTTTCTCTAAACATTGAAGAAAAGGCAACTTTTTTTCATGGAAAAAAAATGCTACTTTTTTTTATCCAACAAGATTTTGTTTTTGTTATTATTATTTTTTTTATGATTATTAGTCACACTTTCTTTCTCTCTTGAAAATATTTACTTTTTTTCCACTTTGAAATATATCAAAATTGTTATTGTTTGTTTTTTCTTGAAAAATATTACTTAAAAATCGTGTTTAAATTTTGTTATTTTTTTTACTTTTGGTGCTGAAAAAGTTAGTGAAAAACTTTTCTGTAAATATGATTTTGAATATTGATTTTTCTCAGAAAACTTTATCTTGAAAAATGCAACTTTATTGGGACAAAAAAAAGTATGCCCCCCCCCTTGGAAAAAAAATACATTTGGAAATGCCAACTTTTTAAAAAACTTTTTTCCCCCTTGAAAAAAGATCTGACCTTGTCATTTCTCCAAACAAGGACTTTTTTTCTGCCCAAATACTTTTTTTCTTGAAATTGACATGATCAACTTTTTAATTATTTTATTGAAAAACAATATCTTAATCTTTTTTTTTTAAGTACGACTTGTTTCTTAAGGGAAAATTGGAGCTTTTGATCCATATTTTTTTCTAGAATTATTATTTTTTGCCTAACCCTAACAAAAAAAAGAAGAAGCCCCCCCCCCCCCCCGAACAAAAATGGACAGAGCAATGTTTTTTTCTCTTGTAAGATCAGAACTTGTTGGGCTTTTAAAAAAAAATTTTATTCTATGGTTATGATGCAGGTGAGGTGCAACCACCACCAAAGAGAATTTCATCTCTCTCTCTTTCTCTCTCTCTCTCTCTCTCATTTTGCTAATTGAAATTCTTCACTGACTTTATTTGGCATGACCGTCGAGGATTTCCTTGAGAAAATGGAAAGTGGCTTAGCTGACATGAGTGAGCATTTTGCACAACATTGAAATATCAGCGAGGTGTTTCGAAGTGTTTTATTTTGAAAATCAATAAGGAATGTATAAATGTAGAGCTATGTATAAATGTAGAGCTATTATATCATCCATCCATCCATCTATATGTACAAATCCTGCAGCTTTAGAAAGAAACCATAATATCAATACTGTATCACATATCCTGTATCAGCAGCACCACCTAGTGGCAACTGTATTTTCTACTAGTTTATTTTGTTGTAGCAGAAGCAACATTATGTTCGCAAGTGACATTTTCAAATTGTTGAATTGTTTCCACGTTTTACTTGCAAAGTCTTAAGTCACTTTATTCTATTTTTGTTTTTGTTTAAAAAAATTACTTCAAGCATTGAAACCAAAATTAGTAAAGTATTTTATTCTGAAAGGTTTCCTGTTTGGAAGCGCATTTCATATAATAATAATATATATATATATAAAATACTTATACTCACTCTTATTTTGAAGGGGACTCACTTGAGTCTTCTTCCTGTTGTGCCTTAAGTCAAAAGTCACGTGACCCGCCAACAACTCGCTTCCTTCAACTAAAATAAAAAATAATAAAAAAGAAAAAAAAAGTCTACTTGCATTGTTTTGATCACATCAACATTTCATCACTGCAGATCTGCTTACCTTTGGAACTTTGGCATCACAGGGCTTTGGCTGTCGTGTCACTTGGTGACCAGTCCGTTTTTTACCCATGTTCTCTGACTTTGTCGGTTGAACGCTTACTGTTCCATTGTTTGTTTATGCTCTGACATTGGATGGCGACCAGTCTATTGTCTGTCAATGTGTGTTCTAAAAGTTAATGATGACCAATCCATTGTTTGTCCACACATGTACTAACGCTTACTAGTCCATTGTTTGTTGATGCTCTGACATTGGATGTATTTTATCAGTGTTCTGTCATTAGCTGGCGACCAGTCAATTGTCTGTGTTCGATCAGTTTATACTAGTTACATATTGGTGACCAATCTTTTATCTATGTGCTCTGAGCCTGGCAGGTGACCGGTCTTTTCTTTGTCAGTATGTGGTGACATCGACTAGCGACCAGTCTCTTGTTTGTATGTTCCCTGGCGACCATTCAACTGTCCATGCACTCCTATTGGCTGGCGACCAATCCCCAGCATCTACATTAACCCTGACTTTCAGTGGTGACCAGTCCATTATTGGTCTAAATGTTCCCCGATAATGACCGGCGACATTTGTTTGTGCTGACGTTGGCCGGCGAGCAGTCCTGTGTTTCCCCAATGTGGGTTAAGGCGCGGGGACCAGTCCATTTAACTTCGAAGTAACAACGTGCGTGTTGCGTTTGGTTTCCATTGACCTACCCTTGCTTTTATTTTGAAGGCAAGCGGCGGAAGTGTCGCTCGCGAAGACATCCGCGCGCTTGCCGAGCGCGTCAAAACGGCAGCAGCAGCAGCAGCAGCATCTCCGGAGGAGGAAGAGGAATCAACGCCCTCGCTTGCATCCTGCCAGCCAGCCAGCCCGCCCGCTTCCATCCCTCCGTCTGCCCGTCCACGCCACTGACTCCTCTCCTGCTCCTCGGGCCGCGCAGGTGCCGCCCCAAGCGGGCCACAAGACGGAGCAGAGCCCGCGGGGAAAGAAAGATGGCCTTTTAACGCGCGATTGGAGCCAAAAAGCAGGAGAGACATGCCGCCGTCTTCCTCCTCCTCCTCCCTTTGCCTCCTCCTCCTCCTCCTCCTCCTCCTGCGGACCTCCTCCTCCCCCGCGTCGGCTGACAGGCGCGTCGGTGAGTCGCTTCTCCTCCATCGGCTCATTCGGAACCACATGTGCTGGTTCGTGGGCTTCCGCCGGAGTCCATTTTGTACTCGACGCACACCAAAAATGACACCAAAACGTCGGACGTCTTTGTACGCGACAAACACTCGAAATAAATACATAGACAAACAAAACGGTCCAAATAGAACACAGGTGCATGCGATGTTCTAATTAGCCTTGAACGAGTCTGTCATTAAACAAACACACGTACGCGGGCCATCGTGCGTCACTCAGAGCTATTTTTAAACTACTATCATGTAACATGTAAATACACAAATAAATGCCCTCTGAATCATTTAAAACACACACACACACATACATACATACATACAGTGTATATATATATATATATATATATATATATATATATATATATGAAACATGTTGGAAAATAATAATATAGTACATCAATTAGCCTGGAAGCTAGCAAGACGTATGATTGAATCACAAAATGCACATTATAGACTAAAGTGATTAAATAGGCACACATATGTGTATTTTTAACTTCCTAATATAATTAAAAATATAAATATGTATATTTAAGCAACATAAAAAATGTTTTTGTTTTTTTTAAAGTATGTCGATTAGCCTGGAAACAAGCGAAACATACGCTATTTAAAGTAGCACTAAGGAACTTTTCAACCTTAATAAAATATTTTCACAACTCTTCTAATGAAACATCGACTTAAAACTAGTTGAACGGTACCTTTGCCATTGCCAGAGGGGGTCTGTATCATTTTTACTGACACTAAGCAACTTTGAGGAGGATGGTAGGAACACTGGCACACACAAAAAAACTACAAATATGCTGACTGCCTTACGGCATACATCACTTCCCCTTTTCCTCATTTGTTACAAAGACGGAAGTCAATTTACGAGTTCAAAAACAACACAATGCGCTTGTTCTCATGCGAAATTTGGTCTTCCTTCAGGCATAACATTAGCGCTTTTGTTGTTGTTGCTGCCATAATCAACATAAATTGAAAGTTCCTTGGTGTTGCTTTGACTATCATCGAATCACAAAATACACATCGTGGACTAAAGTGGATAAATGTGCACACTTGTAAATATATGTTTATTTTTTAATATATAATAGAAAATATGTATAATAATACTAAATGTATGCATGTTTAAAAAAAAAAGTATGTTGATTAGCCTGGAAGCTAGCAAGACGTACTATTTAACAAACAAATGTGATTGAATCACAAAATATTTATTTATTTACACATATGTGTAAATGTATTTATATTTTGACCTTCCTAATATAATAGAAAAGTATGTATATTTATGCAACAAGTTGTAAAAAAAAAAAGGTATGTAAATTAGCCTGGGAGCTAACATGACGTGCATTAATTAGTAAGCAAATATGATTGAATCACAAAATATACATTGTAGGCTAAAGAAAAGTTTGTCAATTAGCCTGGAAGCTAGCAAGAAAATGGCATGTGCACCATCCAAACATAAATATATTACAATTACAAAATATTGTACTCATAAAATGAATAACTACATTTTCAATACATTTTTCAAAATGTATTTTGTCCCCGTACAGTGCTCAACATTTGTGTTTTAATGTTTTATATTTTTGTTCAAAGTTGCTCCGTATGCCCAATGGCGACAAGTAAAGTTGATGTTTTTAAAAATCAGTTTTAAACTCTAAAACAGTGTGTTTGTTTGTCTTTGGTTTTGGTGTGTGTTGTTTGTTTGTTTGTTCATTCATGTGTGTGCGTTGGTATTTGGTTTGTGTGGCTGTGTTGTGTGTTTGTGATTGGCTTGTGGGCACCTTTGTGTGTGTTTGTGCGCGCCTCTCCGATTTTTACAGAACTTTATTTACTTACACATCATCTACAAACACATTTAAACTCTAAACATGTAAAACAAGCTAAACATAATTTACACAGAAGATTTACAGTCATGTTAAAACACACACATTTCTAATAATCAGTGATTTACAATTGTAAAATGTGCCAAGGGAAAAAGTTATTTTTGTCCTTTTTTTCTTCTTTCTTTTCTTAAGTGACTTCATGGACAGTGAAGCGATAAATTAGGTCATTGCGGGAAAACTATAACCCTGATGTGTTATAGTGCATCAAAAAGCATGAAAAATTATGATTTATAATGGGAGTCAATGGGCCAAAATTTGGACATTTTTACTCATGTGTACTATAAAAATTAGTTTCGCACAAAACAACCGTGCGCCTCTCCCTCCTCCTGGCCTTCCTGGTAGTCGGGTTACATAATAAGCATAATAAGTAAACAGACTGTGGCAGCTGCAGGTCGTCTGTTGATGATGATGATGATGATGTTTTGCCACCTTCTTCATCTTAAGGAAGCGCAGGTGTGTCGAAACGACTTTTATGTTCACCCGAGGACGACGTTGAAGGTTCACTTGTTTCGCCAGAAGTAGTTTTTGTCCAAATATAAAAAAATAATAATAAATGTGCATCAGTCACGCTCGCCGAATCGCTACTAATTTGAAGGTCGTCCGACGAGAGTCGTCATGGCAACGCTTTCACACAAACACAATCGGCACATCTTTAATTAGTGGACACTTAACAGCCCGACACAATTTGCCAGAAACGAGAAGACATCATCCTGGCTTAAAACCTTAAACCAGGCTTGAAACCCTATTTTAACAGCCTAACCTGGCTAGAAACCCGATCCCAAATTTGAAGCCCAGTTTAAACCCTCATCTGCAACCCTAACCCAGGCTTGAAAATCCCATTTGAAACCCTAACCCAGTCTAAACCCTGGCTAGAAACCTGCCCCAGATACAGGTTTAAAACCCTCACCTGAATTCCTAAACCTTGCTTGAAACCCGAACCCAGGCTTGAAAACCCCAAATTGAAGACCAAACCCTGCCTTGAAAAGCCAATTTGAATGCTTAATCCTTATTTGAAACCCAAACTATCTTGAAACAATAGTTTTAAAAACCGAAATGTCAAAGTCTAATCTTGGCTATGAAATCCCGCCCCAGGCTTCAAACGCTAACTTGAAGCCCTCACACAGGTTCAAAACGATCTGAAAGCCTAATCCTGGCCTGAAAGCCGAACCCAGGCTTAAAACCCCGATTTAAAAGCCTAACCCAGGCTTTAAAAATCCACATTTGAGAGCCTAATATTCTGGCTAGAGACCCGAACCCAGACTCAAAACTGCGTCTTGAGACCCCAACCCAGTCGTAAAAAGGCCAGTTTGAAAGCGTAACGCTGTTGAAACGCTCATTTAAGGCGCTAACAATGGTTGCAAAGCCTCACCTGCAAGTTCTTTTTGTCCATGAAGTGATGGAGAGAGCAGCAGGTGGCCAAGTGCATCATGGGAAACGAAGTCCTCCTCTCATTTCCCGCTGAGTCCTTTCGGGGGCGTGACCGCACGAGTCACGGATGCCCCGAAATAGTTCACCGAGCCTTCGTCTTCTTCTTCCTCCTTCTCCTCTTCTATCTTTTCCACCACTTCATTCTGCTCCTTTTCCCTCCTCTAACTCTTCCTCCTCTTCTTTTTCTTTCTCCTGCTGATTCTCCTCCTCCTTTTCTTCCTCTTACTCCCCTCCCCTTCCTTCTCCCTTTTCTCCTCCTCTTCCACCTCTTCCGTCTACTCCTTTTCCTCCTCTAACTCTTCATCCTTTTTGGCCTCCTCGTCTTCTTTTTCTTCCTCCTGTTTCTCCTCCTCCTTTTCTTCCTCTTCCTCCCTTACCTTCTCCTCATCTTCCTCCTGTTCTTCTTCGTCCCCTTCCCCTCTCCTCTTCCTCCTCCTACTCCTCCTCCCCTTCCTTCTCCCTTTTCTCCTTTTTATTCTCCTCCTCTTCCTCTTCCACAGCTTCCTTCTACTCCTTTTCCTCCTCTTACGTTTCCTCCTCTAACTCTTCATCCTCCTCGTCTACCTCCTCTCCTTACTTGTTTTCCTCCTGTTCCCCCTCCTTGTCATCCTTTTCTGTCTCCTCTTCATTTTTCTCCTCTTCTACCTCTTCCTCCTTTTTCTGTTTCTCTTTCTCCTCCTCCGTCTCTTCCTCCTCTGCCTTCTCTTCCTCTTCCTCCCCTTCTTCTTCCTTCTGGTCTCCCCCCTTTTCTTTCTCTTCCTCCCTACCGTCTCCTCATCTTCCTCCTGTTCTTCTTCTTTCCCTTCCCCTCTCCTCTTCCTCCTCCTACTCCTCCTCCCCTTCCTTCTCCCTTTTCTCCTTTTTATTCTCCTCCTCTTCCTCTTCCACAGCTTCCTTCTACTCCTTTTCCTCCTCTTACGTTTCCTCCTCTAACTCTTCATCCTCCTCGTCTACCTCCTCTCCTTACTTGTTTTCCTCCTGTTCCCCCTCCTTGTCATCTTTTTCTGTCTCCTCTTCATTTTTCTCCTCTTCTACCTCTTCCTCCTTTTTCTGTTTCTCTTTCTCCTCCTCCCCATCTGCCTTCTCTTCTTTCTCTTCCTCTTTCTCCCCTTCTTCTTCCTCCTGTTTCCCCCCCTTTTCTTCCTCTTCCTCCCTACCGTCTCCTCATCTTCCTCCTGTTCTTCTTCTTCCCCTTTCCCTCCTCTTCCTCCATCTCCCCTTCCTTCTCCTATTTCTCCTCTTCATTCTCCTCCTTTGCCTCTTCCACCCCTTCCTTCTGCTCCTTTTCCTCCTCTTCCTTTTCCTTCTCTAATCCTTCATCCTCCTTTTCTATCCCCTCCTTCTTACTCTTACTCATCGTCCTCATTTTCCTCCATTTGCCTTCTCTTCTTTCTCCTCCTCCTTTTCTTCCTTCTCCCAATTTATCCTCTTCATTCTCCTCCTCTGCCTCTTCCACCTCTTCCTTTTCCTCCTCTATCTCTTCCTCCTCCTTGTCTTCCTCCTCTTCCTCCTCCTCCTCTTCCTCCTGCTCCTTTTCCCCCTCGTCTTCCAACTCGTCATCTTCCTCCTTTTCTACTTCCCCTTCCTCCTCACTTTCCCACCCAGCACTCCTTTTCACGCCTCAACCACAGGTGACAAAGGGATGTGGCTGCGTGTCCGTCTGTCCTTTGATCGTCTCGCAGATGACGAGCCGTTGCCACGGTTACGGCATCCATCCCTTTGCTCCGTCTCACGCCGTGTAAACGTGTGGTTTAGCAGCCGCTTGCGCGCATCACACATTCAGCTGGCAGATTTATGTCAGTAGGCTTGAAACCCTGTTTCGAAACCCTAACCCAGTCCCGGAACCCTCATTTGTAACTCTCAGCCTTGTCTGAAACCCGAAATAAATGTTAAAACCCTGTTTCCAATAAGACAGACTGGCTAACTTCTTTTTTTTTTTTTTAAACCATCAACCAGGCTTGAAACCCATGAATTGACACCCTAACCTTTACTTGAAACCTTCATTTGAAACCTACCTTGAAACTATAACCCCTGTTGGAACCCCTATCCAAAGCTTGAAACCCAAACCCTGCTATTTGAAAATCTTTGAATCGTCGACTTAAAAACGTGAAAATCTTCGTTTGAAACCCTAACTATTGCTTGAAGCCCTAATTTAATACCCTAACACTGGTTTGAAACCCTAACCCAATTTTTTTTATTTTGAAGCCCTAACCCAAACTCAAAACACTAATTTGAAAATATAAACTTTGTTTAAACTCGGGTTTGAAACAATAAACGGACATTTAAAACCTTACCCTAGGCTTGACATCCTAAATTGGCCCGCTTACCTTTTCTTGTAACCCTAATTTGAAACCCTTGTTTAACATCTTTACCCTGCCTTCAAACCCTAAACTTTGCTGAAACTTTCATTTCAAAACCTAAACCCTGCTATGAAAAAATTTGAAGCCAGAACCCGACCCTAATTTTTGGTTTGAAACCCTAACCCAGACTTGAACCCATCATTTGAAACTTGAACCCATGTTTAAAGCTATAACTGGCTATAGCTGGTATGGATTTTTGAATTTGAATAAAATTCTGATATGCGATTAATCGGCCGATGAATTAAAAAAAAATATATATCATGTCCAGAATATCTCCTTTAGCACTTACAACAACAAAGATGAAATACAGGCAGAATATTTGACTGTTTTATAGTACATTGTCCTTTAGTACTAACTTTACCACAAAGAGAAAATTTTGATGTTTTTTGTTTTTTTCTAGTTTTTTGGCGATTAAAAAAAAAAAAAGTTTGAATATCATTATCCTTGTCATATGTTGTATTCTGTTAATGGGGGAAGGGATCATCAGATTTTGGCCGATGAGAATAAACTCCATATTATAACATAATAACCATAATATTGTCATTTGCCACTTTACGGTCTATTTGGCCATTTTTATTAATAATTCAGCAACAAGTGATTCAGTACATTTTTGTGGGGCAGCTTTGAAGTCAATTCCTTGTGTTATTTCCAGGTTGTCTATTTGAGCGAGAACTGTGCACGCCGTTCGAGCTTTGCGTCAACGGTGAGATTGTTTTATGGTTTTGACTTGTGGTGTGCCCGGCCTGTGTCCCAATACTTTTGTCTCCGCGCGTTTGCAGACGGGATGTTCGGAAGGTGTAACTCCGTCCCGGTGAGTGACGTTTACTCGTACGACGTCACCCTGCCCGTCGTTCAACATTTTCGACTGCTGCTGGACAAGATGGCCGCTGCGGGTAAATGCACGCAATGCACACAATATGTATGCTGGATTTCATCCATCCATTTTCTTCACCGCTTAGTCCTCACAAGGGTCGCGGGGGTTGCTGGAGCCCATCCCAGCTGGCTTCGGGCAGTAGGCGGGGTACATCCTTGACTGGTTGCCAGCCAATCGCAGGGCACGCATGCAAACTCCACCCAGGAAGTGAATGTGATCAGTTTCACATTTCAATGTCATAAATTTCATGGTATAATTTAATACATTTCGTGATTAATTTCATGTTGCAACGTGACAAAGGTCACATTTTATGTCACTTTCTAATACAATACATTTCACATCAAATCGTGATGAGTTTGACGTTATAACAAGATTTGATGTTTTAAAACCCCTGTAACATATTTTTTTTACGACATAAATTAAATGAGCCAAAATTTGGCTCATTATTAGAAGTGTGATATCTAAGTCGTTCCTGAATATTTCTTTACTTGCGACCACTCAAAATGTCCATAAATATATAGTTTTTATTTATTTGTTTTTGATGCCCTCTATGGACAATAAAAGCAATATTGTCCTAAGAGTGCAACTAACTATCATCTGTATATATATATATATATATATATATATATATATATATGGGTTATATATATATATAATATATATATATATTGTTTCCCACACATGGGTTATATATATATATATATATATATATATATATATATATATATATATATATATATATATATATATATATATATATATATATATATGGGTTATATTTATATATATATATATATATATATATATGGGTTATATATATATATAAAAAACACATTTAAATTGGAATAATCACGGACGCGTGTACACATACACTCATACGCGTCACGCGTGTGCACGTCACTGTTACTGCGTGCACACACGCTCACAGGCCTGCCTGCGCTCTCGATCCCAACCATGCTTTCATGTTTTGGTATAAGATTGGGGACAGAGGACGCAAATAAGTCAGCTCAACCAAAAATGATAATTAGCTCTCTAGCGCCATACGGTGTATTATGGCTTTTATGACTTAAGTCAAAACAAATTTTCTACGTTTATTTGATGCCCCAGTGAAGCGATAAATTAGGTCATTGCGGGAAATGCATGAAAATTCAGATTTATAATGGGAGTCAATGGGCCAAAATTTGGACATTTTTACTCATGTATACTATAAAAATTTGTTTCCCACATATAATAATGACAATGGTCATTTTGAAATTTTGGACGGTGCCATTTTGAACTTCAACATGTTTTGGACAATTGGGTGCAATTTCAGCTCACTCAGTGATTTTTTTCATATGTTTTATATTTGATATTAATATTAATAAAAGCAAAAAGCCAAACATTTGACATATTCCTTACGAGGGTATTACGTTCCTCATGTTAACGTGATACAAAAAAAAAAATATATATATATATATATTATCACCTTATAAAGTGGAACTTATCATGAAATGTATCATGTTGAAATGTGAAATTTAGCACTTTTGACATGAATTTTATCACATTAAAACGAAAAATTTAATACATTATGATGTGATTAACTTTGTAATTTTTTGGGGCGTGGCAGCAATAGGCTTCCGTAGCTAAGAACCGAATCATCTGCATTCATGAGAAGAGTTGAAAAGCGCTCCAGCGTCCACTAGAGGGAGACATAAAGCAGACAGGCGCCCTCTTCTGTGATCTCCTGATGAGGCCACTTTGCTTTGAGTGACATCTTAAAGGAGAGAAAAATGCTCCATAAAAAAAGAAGCCGCATTGATCATTTGACAAAAGATTCCAGCATGACGAGGCGGAGGGAACCACGAGTAGTTTGGACGCCACGCGAGCACGAGACGAGATGAGAGAGAGAATGTGTGTTGCTGTCCGCTCCCGAGCTTCACGCCTGACTTGCTTTATTAGCCTCCCATCTGTTAGCATGCTGCTAAGGCCTTTATGGCGCTTTTGATGGTGACTGTTCGTCTGGTCGGACGTTAACGAGGCGCTACGGTGGATGCCGAGAGATGAGTAGGAATTGTTAATTGCTTGTTTGAATGCGAAGAGATGTCAGCCGAGCTAAAATGTCACAGAAAGGGAAATAGACGGGCTGCGGTTGGCGGTTCAAAGTCAATTCAGAGATCTGATCCGAAATACATTTTTCATGTCTGAAGTATCTTGTGCTTTTCTGTCAAGTGGTTCAAACTAGTGAGAGACCGATACCAATTATCAGTAGTCGAGGTGACCGATTACCGATATTTCAAGGCCATATTCATTTGCAGTAAAAGAGAAAATGTTAGCGACAACATAAAAAAAATGTCAAAGAACAAAACAGAACTCTTCTTTTAATTTTAAATTTATAAAGCATTGACAAGATTTGTTTAAAAATTATAACAAAAACTGCAAGGAGCTAAATTAAATACTTATTTTCCTTTCGGCTTTTCCCGTCAGGGGTCGTTAAGCAAGCAAATAGATCCCAAGTTTCATTTGAAAATAGGTCATTTGAGTGACATTGAGCGAAAATTAAAAAGATAAGGAGAAAACAAGCTTTTTGTGAAAAGATGCATTTTCTGCACAAGAGTGACTTTGACACAAAGAATTTTTTGTTTAGTGATGCTCTGTGAATTAGATTTAATGTGACAAAGGCTTTGATCATTCTTGTCATCCTTGAAAACGTTCTATTTCCTAAGATCCGCCATGTTTTCTTGTCATTTGATACTACCATTGAAAAGAGATACAACGCTGCCATCTGCTGGCCATAGTTAGTGGCTGTTTTTCGTTTTTTTCCGCCATCCCATTCGCAAACCATAGATGCGCAAGACGTTGCGTTGCCCATTGAGAAAAAAAAACGTGGTTGACGTTATTGGCGGTATACAGTGGGTGTGTCCTTAACGTCAATTGATATATTTTTTTAAAATAAAGAGTTGACAGCTTTGTTTAAAAATTATAACAAAAACTGCAGGGAGCTTCCAGGTTCATCATCATGTGTTAAGCTAAATTAAAAACTAAGCAAAAAAGTTACCTAATATTTCAACATCATTACTTCATTTTATTTATTTATTTATTATAAAATAAAAAGTGTAGGGCGTTCCCAGTGTCAGCATCATTTTTTTTTTAAAGTGGAAATTTAAATAAATCCATAAAATGAAAAGCTCCCTGTATCTCACTCAGCGACAAATGCATGCGAATGTAGCCATTTTATTTATTTTTGTCAGGGTTTATTAAAAAGGTTTCAGTAGATCTTCACAGACAGTTAAAAATGGTCTGAATATGTTTGAAGTGTCTTTGCGACACGTAAAAAACCCGTCTATGAACAGCTTACATACAAATCCTGATGAAAGCCCTACGTTCGCAAGCACTCCCTTTCTTTAACGGCCTTAAGATTCATAAAAAAGCCTGATGCCGATCATTTTCAAAATGCCAAATATCGGCGCTGATAATCAGCCAGGCCAATAATCGGTCTATCCCTAGTTCAAACTTAAACAGAGCTTGTTGTGTCCGACTACTAAAGTGTAATTTGTCACCGTTGCAGGTTTGACGTGGGAGGATGACGCCACCCAGCATGTTCTGGCCAAAGAGCTCACCAAAGTCCAGAAGATTCCTCCGCGATCGGCGACGAGTGCCGCCGCCGACGCGGACGGCAGGTAAGACGCTCGGGGACGATGGGGAAGCGGTGCATGATGGGTAAACGCAGCTCATCGGCAGGCCGGCGAACAAGGCGACGGAGCCGGTCGACAGGAGGCTGAAGCCGGTGGAGGCGGAGCTTAGCAGGAACCTGCAGACGTACCTCCAGCGTCTCCGACTTGTCCCGAAGGCGGGCGGCGCTGAAAGCCTGAGCAAGGTTTTGTCACTTTATTATTATTATTACTTTTTCCAAGTCCTACTTGATTGTCCAGTAAGCAGGCGGTGGCGGGGTTCGATTCCCTTTTGAAGCTCCTTTTTCTTTTGACCGCAATTAATAATGACAAATGTTCACGTAATTGATCTTTCGATTGACTTTATAAGCATTCCACATGCATTCAGCTTTTATTACCGTTCAGCTTTCAGCATTCCTGTGCAATTTCTGCAGAAATGGCACTTTTTCTAGTTCGACTTATTCATATTCATATCCTTTATTTATTTTTTTTTCTTTCTTTCTTTCTTTTTTCTAATAAAGAGCTCAGTATTGTTCATTCGGAAATGTCATCATCATTGCTCTTTATTTTTTATTTTATTTTTTTATTTTTTATTTTTTTTTGTGTGTGTGTGGGTGAGTATGTGTATGTGCGTGCGTGCGTGCGTGCGTGCGTGCGTGTATTTGTTAGCTCACCAAAAAAACCTATTAGAAAAAATCTCATACCGTTCACCTAAACCGAACACCGCCGTCAGGAGACCCAAGGGGACCAAAGAAAACCACCCCCACCCCCCACCCCCAGCACCCCCCCCCACCCCGCAACCCCCACCACTGCCCCCCCCAACAAAGCCGGACAGGGGACCGCAGCACTGCTCTATACTGCGGCCCCCAACCGATGGCACCCCCACAAGCCCCACCCCCACCCCCAAGTTGTGTGGTGTATTAAAATTGGAGGGGAGTTGTAGGGTGAAGACGGTGTTTCCACCCTACCCCACCCCCCAAAGTGTGTTATGTGCCCTATATGTCTATAAAAGTGTATTGTGCAAACCTAGTGTAGTGAGTTAAGAGGAGCGACCAGCGGGGCCTTCCCCAACCGGGCGGGGGCAGGAGGCGCACCGGCCCACCAATCCCCCACCCACCCCACCGGGACCCCGGCGGGCATATGGGACCCGTCCGGCGTGGCGATAAGGGCTCATATTCATATCCTGTTCTGTCCACATTCAATTCACACATGCAACATCCGATCGACACCGTTCCAATTTCAACTTGCTCCAAATAGTCACGCCAACCGGGCTGATCATTTTTCTCATTCAACGCACTTGACAGTTTTCACCCAATTTAATATTTTATGTGAAACATTTCCCATTCATAGTGCGTGGGAGACCACGGTTCGTGTCACGATTGAAGCAGATTTGAGTCCAACTTCAATTTGAAATAATAATCATTGGACAATTATTTAACGTCCATTATATTCAATGTCATATATTGTAATAATAAAGCTGAGCACATCATTCATATATTATCATTCATCTTTCAGCATTCACACGCAATTTCAGCAGAAATTTGCACATCTGGTTTTTGAAGGTCTTTCCTTGCTCAAAAACTGTCTCTCCGTGTCTCTCCGTGAACCAGGAAACTGGAATAACTTTGTGTTTTCCAGAATGGCCGAGTCCAGTCGGACCTGTACACCTCCGAGTCGGACCCGACGAGTTCTCAGGCGTTGTCGTCCCTCAAAGTGAAGCAGAACCCGTCAGTGGATCGGCTCCAAATTCTCCTGAACGTCCTGAGGCAGCTTCTCTCCACGCAGCCTGACGCACCGTCCCGCCTCAGACCCGTCTACACCCACCCAGAAGCTTCTTCTGCCCCCAGGAACTTCAAACCCAGACCTAAACCTCCGGGAGCTTCTGCCAAGAAGCCTCTCACGTTAGTGGACGGTACGTTCTGGTCTTAAATGGAGAACGGAGGACAATTATATGCTGTGTATTTCAAACAACCACAATTGCTAGCTTCATGCTAACACATCGTGGGAAACAGCATGGACGGGCTAACAAAACTAGCATCAGTGTCGCAGTAGCTATAAACGTTTAAGCAAAAGATTTTTGAACACATGTCCAAAGAGGGGAAGCAAATATTGGGACCAAAATGGTTCAATTCTTTACATTCTGGTAATTTACGTCATCACTGTATGTTTTTGTAATACTAATGAGCTAATAATAAATAACAATAATAATAATAAATAGCTCTTAGTAGTAGGCCTAAATGTTCATAAAACATATTTTTTTTAAACCACTGTGACTGTACCCATTATGTGCAGTTTGAATATGACCACTTTGTTTAGATAAACCGTGACGACACGGCACCGAAAAAGTGTAACGGAAAAGCAAGCACTTGGGGCCAAACAATGCCGCTCTAGTGTGGAATTGGTACAATGGAAAATGGCTAAAGTCACATCAGTAATCTGAGACAGCCTGTCTAAATAGATCCCCATAATTTAATGTGCTTGAATATTAGCTGTGGTGTACCGCAGGGGTCGATCTCGGCACCCTAGCAGTTTATTTTATACATTGATATGTGTAAAGTAGGGGTGGGTGAAACCCTGTTTCAAGATTCGATCCGATTCTGATTTTTTGGGTCTGCGATTCAATTCAGAATCGATTCAGAAGGATTTTTTTTATTCAAAATGACTTGATTGACAATGATTTCATGATCTATTCCAGTCTGACTCGCTAATGCTAATTAGCGCGCTACTCGCGACACTTTTATCACTCTAAAGAACGGCTATTCATACAAAACACTTCAGGAATGTTTACAGAGAAGCATGTCAACATTACTCGCCAGTATATGTGCTTCCTACGCTGCAAAAAGAACAACTTTCATTGGCATAACTTGAGCGTGACTTTTTCCTTTTACTCTCTCATGTGGCTACAACTTAACAGTGTATCAGAACGCGCGGAACCACACTGCCCCTAAGTGGCCAAATCAGGAACAACATGAACAGCACCCCCAATAAAGGCACATACAAACAAGGGCAAGATAGTATAAAATAATTTGAATAAAATCGATTTCGGGACATTTAAAATCGATTCTGAATCGTACTAAATGAGAATCGATTTTTTGGCACGCACGTCGTGTAAAGGTGGTTTTTGCTGTTGACGCAAATTTTCTAAACAAGGAGATTTGAAAGAAAAGAGATGTTTTGATGTACAGTGAATAAATTATCATTAAACCTGAACAAATCTAAGTACATGCTATTTGGAAATGGTCAAATCAAACAACATGTAAGTTTGGAAATTGAAAATGTGGAAATGAAAAGAGTTTATGAAATTAAGTTTGCCAACTATTCATCTTTTAGATCAGATATCAGTAAAAAATTTGTTCTAAATATGTACTATATTTTTCACATTTAAAATTGAGCAATGTTTGTTCTTAATTTGAAATATTTTATCTTCTAAATTGTATGGATTTGTGGATCATGTATGTTTTTAAGGATAATGTAAAGATTCAGCACCTTCTCGAGCAGACATTTTTTCATTTTTGCAAGAATGAAAACAACATAATATCTTGCACTTGTTTGGGACAAATCCAAATCAAATCATTTGTTCTCCTGCAGAGAAGTTTATCCAGAATGTGTTGAAGAACATGGGCAGGCAGCACCTGAACGTGGACAACCTATCGCCGCACGACGTGGGCCGGCTGTCCGACCTCATCGTGGACGCTTTGCAAGTGGTGGACAAGGACCGGGATCGGGCCCGACCGGGGCCGAGAGACTTGGGAGGCGAGCCGAGTGACGGCAAAGACGACGAAAGGAAAGAGATTGCCGGGGATGAGAAGAACGTGGAGGAAGCTCCCACTTTCAAGATGGCCTCTTCTGACCTATCTCAAGGTGCCGCCACTCAAACTTGACGGCTGTCAAATCACAAATTTGAATGCAAAAAGAGGCCATCATTGTTAGAACTAGAAGATGATGATATTGGTAATAATTGACATTTTTGTGCCAACAGAAGTCCAGCCACCGACAAACGACGACAATGTGAAGGACAAGGTGAGCCTGTTGGATGATTTCTCTATTAATGTCGTTTGACATTAGGAATATGAACTCATTCAAACCCAAAAACGTGTAAAGACGTTTTTTAATACTCTGTCCTTCACTCCCAAAAACGTATTTATACGTTTTAATGGTGTTTTTTTTAATGCAAGCGCATACAGAAGGCTTTGATGCAGCTCCGACATGAAGAGGTGGCTTAAAGCAATGGTAGTTATTACAAAAAACGGCCAGCAGGTGGCAGCAGAGTACGAGATCAGCCATGTTGCAACAAGCTCTTTTTGACAGTGTTTTTAACAGGTTTGTGAATAATGATAAAACTTATATATAACTATATTCTAATGCTAATTGCTGCAAAATGGAAACTTTTTTTTCCTGATGAAGGAAGGGACTCTAATCTTATTAACACAATATTCTGTGGGCCTTGCAAAATCAGTCAACATTCTGTAAAAACAGCTGGGAGCGAAGGGGGTTGCTCCAGTGAAAATAGCTGCCAGTGAATGAGTTAAGCAATACTCAAGATTAATCGATGAATTGTTGCACCTTTAATTATATAGACATACGTCCTTCGGTCGTGGTAGCTGACTAAAGCTAATGGCGCATTCAAAAGCTATTTGGCTAAAGCTAGCAGTGTCTGTAAAAGAAGCTCACTATGATTTTGTGAGGTGACTAAAATGAAGACTAACAGCGTGTGTAAAATAGAAATGCTCGGGAGTTTTACGAGCTGGTTAATGCTAACACTAGCTGTATAAAATAAAATGGAATGACTTTTATTGTCATCAGTATACACAATACATTGACGTTATATTATATGTACGCTACATTATATGCACGCTACATTATGTTGTTAGCGGTAACTAACATGCTAGCTGGCTAAAATTAACGCTAAAAGTGTACATAAAATAAAGGTATGTTAAGGTTGTGCTACCTGGCTAAAGCTAATTAAATATGCATTGTGTTCATTACCTATAGTTTTAGCTAGCATGCTAGCTGGCCAAAATTAGCATTGAAAATGTAGGTAAAATAAAGGTGCTTTGTGGTTGTGCTGGTTGGCTAAAATTGAAAGAATCTGTAAAATACATAAGTTGCATTGTTAGTTTTCTGTAGCTAGCATGTTAGCTGGATAAAATTAACGCTAAAAGTGTACGTAAAATTAAGGCGCACTTTGGTTGTGTTAGCTGGCTAAAGCTAATTGCATATTGCGCTACGGTTGTGTTAGCTAATCAAGACAGTAGAGGCATGCTACAATGGTGCTAGCTGTCGAAAACTACTGCTAATTGCGTAAAATAACGTCACTCTGCCATTCGTTGGCTAATTGAACGTATGTACATCAAAGTGTAATTTTGCTTCCAAGCTGGCAGTGAAAACATCATCTAGCTGGCTAAAGCTAATGAAATACGTTTTGTGTTCATTACCTTTAGCTAGCATGCTAGCTGGCTAAAATTAGCATTGAAAATAGGAAAAAATTGCATATAAGAGGTGCGCTACAGTTGTGTTAGCTAAAATCAGCACAGTACATAAATAGAGGCACGCTGCAATGGTGCTAGCTGTCGGAAGCTAATTGCTAATTTCGTCTGTAAAATAACGGCACTCTGCCATTGTGTTAACTGGCTAAATGAACATACGTACATCAAAGTGTAACTTTGCTTCCAGGCTGGCGGTGAAAACGTCTTCAGCAAACTTCTGGCCTATTTGGACCAAAGAGCCTCTTCCTCTTTCACGGCTTCGCCGCCGCCGCCTCCTCTTCATCGTCGCTCGGGCCTGGAGAACGTCCGCAGCCGCACCAGCGAGGAAGGCGTGTGGGTGCAAAAGAAAGACGCCACGCAGTCGGTGGAGGAAATGTCGGAGGTGGCGGGCTGGGTGAAGGCGGTGGCCCCGCCACTGGCCGCCGTCAAATACCAGGAAACGCGTCAGAATATGCCCGACGAACTCCAGCTGGACGTCAAGGCCGGCGGGGGCGAGGCCGACGACGTCTTCGGATACGTCATCACGGACACCGAGTGAGTGCGCGATCAATCGTGAAATGGAATTTCAAATGGCTTTAAAAAGTCTTTTTAAGTCTCATGTGATGAAGTCATGACTTTTTTTCTTCTATTTTGCCTCCTCAGCGGCCTTCAGACGGACCAAGGTCTGCGCATGATGGACATCCTGGCTCGCATGGCCAGAATCCGAATCACCGACTACGACGATTTGTCGTACGTATGAACACATTTTTTTTCGTCTTGGTGTGAGGGCAGATGAGCACAGAATGAAACGATCCACCCCCCCGTTTTTGACAAGCCATTGAAAGCCCGACACTCCATTAGCAACTAGCAAGAGTGTAGCGTAGTGTCCTTTAAGCTGTTAATTGACATCCACGTTGGAGTAAACTGTAAACCCAAACACGCGACAATCATAATAACATCTACTGTATATTTAAATACAAAACATGCTTTGTTTTTAAAACATCGCTAGCCTAGCGCTAATGCTAAAAGCGAAGGGAGAATCCCTACCAAATGCTAACTGGAATCGACTTCGGGAGTGTTTTTCCCTCATAAAATAAATACCCACAGGTGAGATAACACTACGCAAAGGCACAAATTCTTCCCAATGTGTGAAAAACGAGCTATTTTAATCGAATTAATTTGTAACTTACTTCTGTACTCACTTTTAAGTGTGTACACCATGAATGCACGGCACCACACTGCCCCCAAGAGGCTAAAACGCACAGGAACAGTCAGCATTTGTTCTTACCGTTTTTCTATTATTTCAGTATATTCTATTCTTATTTCACTTTCTTATTTTTATTTTGACATTCTCTTTTCAAGTTATATTTAAAGTTGATATTTCAAGGATTCAAAGCATTTATTTTCTCAAAATTCAAGGACGCAAACATCCAAGGATTTTTTTATTTGTTTTTGTCTTAACACACATTTCCACATGACATGGCACGAAATACAATCACCGAGGTCCCAGGTTAGCCCAGTAAGTCCCAAGACTTGTGAAAATAACACAAGATAAAAACATATAAAAAGAAAAGCTTCATGCTTAGAATGAAAATGAGTAATAAAAATACACGAGGCTTGAATTTCATCATTTGTACTTGACAAAAACAAAGTGCAGGGATGAATAGGCATGAATGATGCTACGATGACGCTTTTAAGTAGTTGAGCAGCTTTAGTAGTTGAATAAATACAAAGTGTTGAAATCACAAATTCATTGTTGACCACCAGATGTATTTTTAGCCAGCGCTAGCCACAGTTAGCGGCTCACAAATATCACGATCGCATGATGGTAAAAGCTTTTTTCACCATCTTACAATGACACTTACCTGAATCAAAACGGTCTGAACACACTTCGGTAGACTTTGGCGGTTGGAAACCTTTTCAGTTTATCTTTGCAATTCCGGACACTTCTTTGTCCGCTGCCATTCCACGTTCCATGGAACCGTGAACCGCACACAATGTGGGGCAAACGACGTCATGTGAATACGATCTATATATATGTGGACCGCACAAGCAATTGGTAAATAATAATTAATTGTCAAATTCATTGACAACTATTTTAGAGACCTTTTTAAACTGTCCAAATCCTCACAATTAATATTTTCCGATTTCTGTAGTCCTCCATGCGAGATTGATGATCTTTGTGTTGAATCAAAACAAGACATTTGAAAACATCTAGTTTTATTTTGACAAAAAAAAAACATATGACTTTTTTTTTGCTGATTTTCAGACAGCTGCTATTAAGGATTAGATTCATCAGATCTAAAAGTAATCAAATTACCGGCAATCGATTACTTAGATTAGAATTGTTAGTTGCAGCGCTACGTGGAAAACATTCCTTTAAACACAACCATTAATAATAAAGCATTTGTAATGGACGGCAATTTAACATTTTGTGACACAATGCCCAAAAAATCGTAATCGATCAAATTGATTAATCGCCCAATCCGATGTAGTGTACACTCTAAAAAGGAGAATTGTTGAACCATTTTCACATTACAAATTGAAATGTTGATCAACTTAAAAAAAAATGCTTCAATTGGTAACCCACGATTGAATTAAGTTAGTCCAAAGTGAATATGTTAAGTTTAATTAATTAGTTCATTACATTTAATATATTCCCCTGAATTACGGTAAATTTATCTAAAGTAATTTTTGCAAAATTTACTTAACAAACAAAACAAACTTAAGATATTCACTTTGAACTAACTTAATTAAATCGTGTGTTACCAATTGAAGCGATTTTATTTTAATTTTTTTAAGTTGGTCAACAATTCAATTTGTAATCTTAAACTGGTTCAACAATTTTCAACAACTCTTTTTAGAGTGTACATCACAAATTGTGAGCCCCCTTTATCGTCTATTTGTGTAGCGTAGCATCGGCCAACTTCCTGTCTGCATCAGCGAAGCGCTCGCGGCACTTGAGCCAAACATCCACTCGGCTGCACACCCACGCGATGACTCGCACCCTCGTTCCCACAACATTTGGAAGCGTCACATAACCGAGAGTGAGATTAGCACATCGGATGCGCTCAGCCGCTAGTGTTAGCTCACAGATGAGTGGAGCTGATGTAACGTCTCGTTGGAATGAGGGGGTCTTGTCTTGTCGTGTCATGTCACAAAGGCGCCACCAGGGGCGACAGCGGGCCAGAGGTCAGCTCAAGCCGCAGGAAATGACACTCTTGATTCAGGTGCAAATTGTGTCAGCCTTATTAATTATTTCACCCCATTATAATAATTCCATGGTGTCTTAAAATCACGACGACCAATTTTAACTCATTCACTGCCATTGACGGCTATAGACGCCAAAAATTCATTTGAACTATTTCTATTAGTTTATGTTTATTTATCATGTTAAAGTGGGCTACACATGTAGCGATAATCTGGCAATTTGATCGTGAGGGATTATCCTGTGGTGTGGTGGGTCATGTTAAGTGTAATTTTTCGGCAAACGTAAAGCGTTGTACACACGTACCAATAATCGGTCCAGTTTTTGAGCCCAATCTCATTTACCGATAATCTGGCCAATTTTGATCTTGATTCCAACGTGGTGTTAAAAGTCAATGAAGGCCTGGTTATTGGATGTCCGTAAAGATGATCGTGAGCGATTACCCAGTGGTTTGGGGTGTGTTGAGTCCTTTTTACTCTTTGATGTCCCGTGTAATCAGTCATTTTCCCTCCCGAATCATTTTAGCAAATGTAAAGCAGGGTACACACATACCGATAATTGGACCAGATTTTGAGACCACCCGCTGTGATTACTGTAATGCTTAACTCTTTTTTTTTTTTTTTGTCTTATTTAGTACTGCAATATAATTACTCTATCAGGATTTTTACTTTAATTGACTGATTACAAAGTCCACAAAAAATACCAAGACAGTGTTCCCTCGTTTCACGCGAGTTCATCTTTCACGGCCTCGCTGCTGCAGATTTTTTACAGCATGTTTTTTTTTTTTTTTTTAACTGCGTGCTTCTTTTTTTCTTCTCTTTTTTTAAAGTGTATGCACGCGTTGTCCGGTCTGAAATGGGCCTTAATCGAAAACTCTCTTGTCACTAAATAGGGTTTTTAGTAAGAATGCTGTGTATTTGATTGTTTAAAAAACACACAAAAAAATCCTTATTATTACGTACTGACTCTCGGACTGAAACGATTAATCGAATATTACTTAATCAGTATGTAAGGGCGTTTTTCAAGAGGATAAGCGATTCAGAGAATGAATGGATGGACCATTTAGTTGATTGTCTAAAACGTAGACTCAAAATCCCGATACAGTGATCAAAGAGTGCTTGAAATGAACGATTAGGTCTGTGTATGTTTGTTTCCGATGTGGAAGGTGTCGCCATCCATCAAGTGAGCCATTTCCTGTCGCGGCGTTGGCCTCGGCATGCAGATTGATGACTTTGTCACGTGCGGGATGAATGTTTGTGCCGCATCACTGCCAGCCGCCGCAAATAATTGTCACTTTTTTTTCTCTTCTTATTTCGATGCTTTCGTACACGCTTGTTCGCAAGCTGATTTTCTTGCGCGGGGCTGCCGTTTGCGCTGGAAACGATTAAGCCGAGCTCGTCAACGCTGATTATTTTGGTCGGTCGGTGGCTCTTTCCACGGATACCAGTTACATTTTGTTAGCATGACTGCTAAACTACATACGTGTGAAAAAGTTAAAAGTTAAGCAGAAGAAGAGTGAGAAAAAATTTGTTAAAAAGCAAGTGTCAATAACTACATAAGTGTTAAAAAGAAGAGTGTTTAAAATGAGGAATGGGGAAAAAAAGTGTTGATAAGAAAAGTAGTAAACTGATCAAAAACATTTACGAAAGATTGTGTTAATAAAAGGTTTTTGTGCATAAATGTTAAATAATAAGAAAAGTATTAGTTAGGTGTGTCAACATTAGCGAGTTAATTTATAGTTCTGATAATGCTGTCATCAATGTCTTACAAATGCAATTATGACATCTAGTGGCAGAAAAATGACCAACACAAATCAAAATCACACTCGTTTTTTGACAGTACATTGAATCTTTTTTATTTTACCTCAATTTTAAGAATGACTAGACGATTTCTGCAGAAATTGCGTGGGAATGCTGAAAGCTAAATGCTAATAGCTGAATGCGAAGCTCAATGCTAATAGCCGGATGCTAAGATGAATGCTTAGGAAGTAAATTGAAAGATACATTTTGTGACAATTACAAAGTGTTAATTGTAAAGATAAATGGAAGGAAAAAAAACACTTGAACTCGGGAGGCGTGAATTTTTGAAGAAAAAGTGGAACTAATGATATCCAATGGAAAAATGCAAAAAAAAATGTAAACTCCCTCAATAGCGCGATGAAATGACTAAAAGATGCAGCCATATTACTATTAGTTTAACATTTCACCCCCCCCCCCACACTTTTCTGTTAACAAGAGTATGAAAACTTAGAAAAAAATGGATTGTACATTTTATTGTACATTTAGAACGGAAATAAAATTTGCGATGAATCGTGAGTTAACTATTGAAGTCATGCGATTAATCGCCTGACAGCCCTAGCATTAGTAAAGTAAAGTAAGTAGAACCTGTTAAAAGTACTCGAAGAAGAGAAATGTGTGAAAAAGTGTCGATCATGAAAAGAGTTGTCAAGGTACAATATTAAAACAGTAGTTTTAAAGAGAAGGAAAGAAGAAAATTGTTAACGAAAAGTGTTCATTCTAAGAATAATGTGAAAAGGAAGAAACAAAAAGAGCAAGCAAAGAAGAAACATGTCAACAAAAAGAAATGTTTAAAAGGAAAGCTGAGAAGAAAAGTCTACAAAAGAAGAAAAATGTGTGTTAAAAAAGTGTAAACAATTAAAAAGAAGAAAAGTGTAAAAAACTAAGAAGTTAGTGTCAACTAATTTAATTAAGTGTCAATATATTTTTTTAAGAAGAAAAGTTTTTTAAGAAGAAAAGTGTAAACAAGAAAACAGTTAAAAAGAAGGAAAGGTGAGAAGAAAATGGTTTAAAAGAAGAAATGTCAAGTGTTAAACAGAAGTGTCCAAAGAAGAAAAGCGTTTAAAAAAAAAAGAAAGAAGTGAAACTAGACAAAATGTAATTTCTGCAGAAATTACGTGGGAATGCTGAAAAGCACAAAGATAAAATTTGAATGCGTGTGCTTATGAAGTAAATTGAAAGATAAATGACTTAAAGTGCTCAAATATGGTCCAAGCGGGGTTTGAACCCGGGTACCCCTTGGTGGAAGGTAATTGCTCCAACCACTGAGCTCACGTGACTTGCTTGAATTCATGGCTAATGTCGTATTTATTTTGAAAAGTCTCACCTGATGCTAAAAGCTAGCATGCGTTTAATCATTTCAGCATTCACACAATAATACGTTTTCAGAAGAAGAAATGCATAAAGAAAGTGAAAAAAGTTGGAAAAGTGAACCCGTGACATAACGCGGGCGAGGATGTGTGGGGACCCCGGTGCCTTTCACGCCGTCGCTGCGGATATAAAAGCGTTGCGTAGCCATCCGTCTCACCGCGGGGGATCGTTTGAGCGGCAACTACGGCGGTTGTGAAGAAAAGGTTGCTGTGATGGAGCGGCCGACCACACGCACGCACACTTTTGCTGGCTTCTGAGTTATTTGCCGCCCGCCGCGGAAAGTGCAAAATGGCCACTCCCCATCGACCAGGACCACCACCAAGGCTGTAAAAACACGCTTTTTTTGGGGGGGGGGGGGGGGGGGGTTTGTGTTGTGAGCAAAACTTAGAGTTTGAACAAGCTTTTTTTTTTTTTTTTTAAAATAAAGTAGCAAAAAATATTTCTGTGTTTTGATGCCATTTATTGGATTGAAGTCACAATTTCCAACTTGACCACAAGATGGAGCAGTTACACTCATCAATTGTGATCAATTCATATTTGCTTTGTTGTTGTTTTTTTTGCCCTTATGAAAAAGCAAATATTGATGACCTAATGGAATCTTTGCAATTGAGTATTTTTTTTTTTTTTTTTTGTCAGGGTGGTGGGCCCTGCTGTCACCTTCAAAGTGAAACACAACCGGCAAAACGTCAGCACGGCCGACGTGGCGCGAGTGGCTGGTAGGTCAGAATATTGATATCATTTGAAAAAATCTGTGAAAATAAATTCAATTATTGTGATGTGCGTGTGTGTGTGTGTGGGTGTGGGTGTGTGTGTGGGTGTGGGTGTGTGTGTGTGTGTGTGTGTGTGTGTGTGCGTGCGTGTGCATGCGCGCGTGTGCGTTTATTTTGAGGAAATAAAAGTTCTGAACGATCCGAGAGCTAAACGTATAGGGATCTTTTTTGCTTATCTCGGTTCAGAAATATCCATAGAGAGAATGAAGAGAAGAAAATCATTGCGTAACAGCAATGCAAGTATGAAACGATAATGTAATAATGTAGTCATAATAGCAATATGGCCCGGTGGGTGGTGTCTGGTCGGTGCTGGATTTCACCTTCCTTGGTTTTCTTCGGTCCCCTCGGGTCTCCTGGTGTTCGGTTTAGGTGAACGGTATGAGATTTTTTCTAATAGGTTTTTGGTGAGCTAACAAATACACGCACGCACGCACGCACGCACGCACGCACATACACATACTCACCCACATACAAAAATAAATAAAATAGTATATATGTATATATATATATATATATATATATATATATATACATATGTATATATATGTATATAATTAAAAAAAAATATTAAAAAAATAAATAAATAATAGCAATATAATAAGATAACAATGTAATAGGAATGTAAGGATCAGTAATAACGCTATTATCATGTAATGTAAGTAAGGATAACATTATAGTATTATGTATGTCAACAATGTAATGACGACGTCATAATATAATCATTTAAAACGGATCTGTAAACCGTTCCTTTGAATCTTTAAAAAAAAAAAATACTTTTTCACTTTTTCTAAAATGTTTCTGTTATTTATTTAGATGTTCAATAAACAACATTTAAAAACTATGTAATGTAGTGATAATGCAATGTTATGTAATAATGTAAACCAAATGCAAAATGTAATGTAACAATAATGCATAACATCATGTATTGATAATGTAATATTTTAGTAATGATAATGTAATAGCTATTAAAATAATGTGATCAATATTTACAATGTCATAATAGTGATGATATCCCATTTAATGATAATGTAATAGAAATGTCATAACGTAATGACAATGTAGTGTGATCATGAAATAACGATGTAATAATGTAAAAACACTAATAAGTAACAAACAATAATTTCAGATAAGGTAATAATTTGAAATAAACTTTAAACTAGAGCTGTCAAACAATTTTTTTTTAAATCAGATTAATCACATCTTAGAATTTTGATTAATCACGATTAACTGCTTAGTAAAAAAGGCTTTTTTAATCAAAAAAAAAATTCCCGCCAAATTTGAAGAGCACCAGTTATGTGTTGATTCTTTTGACCTTTAACGTTATGAGGACGTCTTCAACATTTTTGGAGCCACTGCTTACGCTCATCCTCTTTTTCTAACCAGTTAATTACTTGACATGAACAAATATTCTAAATGTGATACGCAAACATTTATTAAATGCTTTACTTTAATGCATGTAATTTATGTTTATTGCTCAAACACAACCCGTGCTAGCTTAAAACGCAGCCATCCGCTGTCACGCTTAAGGATAATCAATTTTCATAATTAATATGATTAATTAATCAGTTAACGCTTTAACTTTGACAGCACTACTTTAAACCAATGTAATAATGTAAAAATAATGTAATAGCTCTCACTTGATTTAATGATATTCTTTTAGCAATGTAATAATAATATAATGAAAATGTATTAATTCAAAGATGTTGGTAATTTACTGAAAGCACTATTTGAGGTGAAAGCTTGCATTTGTCTTTTCATAGATGTGTCAAATCGTGGAAAAATGCAAATAATCATATATGTCATGTAAATGAGTGAATATTAAATATGATCACTTTCAACGGTGACCTTGGACGCACCCTCGGGGGTTAAAGTTAATGAAACCGCTGCCATTGTTGGGCTCCACGGGGGTCGTGGGCAGCAACGTGCTGACCTCATATTGGGGAGGGGGCAAAAGGGGGATACCGTGGGAACGGGCCCTCGAGGGTAGCCTGGAGGTCAGGGTCAGGGAAGCAAGCGGAACATTTAGCACTTAAGGCAGCTGAGGGGTAAATACAAGCAATTTAAAATCTGCATGTGAGTTACAGGGTGTTATCTTTGTCCACTTGGAGTCGCCGTCGTCTAGCCATCTGTGACTTTGAATGTGTGTAGCTCATAAAGGCCCGGTGAGTGATGTGGGGGGTTCAGTCAACCTAGAACATTTAATAAACAACAGACATAGAAGTAAGACATTGATTCTTTTTGCTCGCGAGGAGAACCTCCTACCCGCTCTGAGGCACACTTTTTATTTTTTTACAGGGCGTTCCCTAGTTACACTGCAGTAGCTGCTCTAAAGGGAAGGGGGGCTCACAGCAGCAACACTAAAACCATAGCATTTATGAGTCATTGCGCAGATAATAATACAGAAGTCTTTGCCTTCAACGCTCCAACAACAATAGAAATACTGCAATTAAGATAAAAAGATTAAAAAGAAAAGTAATTTTTTTTACAGACACGATCTTCCTTACTATTCTTATCTTGTGATAAGAGCACAGTTCCTGTTCTGCAGCTGCAGAATAAGGAGTCATGCTCTTTCTCACGCTCTTCTCTTCTTCACAGACAGACTTCATGATTCAAACAAGGTTATACTGCTGAATAAATAAATTATTTGCAATACTATAAGAGTAAATATGGGATAACTTATGTACATTTATTCTGACAGGCGACCGCCTATTAAAGTACGTTAAGTTGGCTGCTGTTGGCTCAGGATTGCGACGAGCTGCCTTCAACCAATGAAATGGCGTCCATGTGTCAAAAATTATTGTTGACTCGGCAACTTTGGGTCTCGTCCCAGTGGCTTCATGGATGCTGCCAGTCCGACCTTCAGACTTGATCAAGCCAAAGTCAAAATGCCAAATGTAATTTCCGTCCCAGTAATGTTTCATCTCGCCCACTTTGCCTCCTTGTCGTCCTCGTGTGCATGAAGAGAAAATATATGCGCAACAAACGCCGTCAAATTGTCATTGGCTCCCCTTGTGCGGCGTTTGAAGACGGCCAACGTCGTGAGACCTTCATTTGAGAAGGAAGAATGGATTTAAGGTGGTGCCTTGACATCAGCCAGTGACCTGGCTGACAAGTTTTTTGAGATACAGGTCATTGTTTGGACTATGGTGAAGTCGACAGCCTTAAAGTCTGCTAGCGTAATGCTAACGCATAATGGCAATCACCGTAGACACGCTAATGAATAGCATCTATGCAGTAGATATGTAGGTTATAACTAGAGCTGCAACAATTAAGCGATTGCTATTTTGGTAATCGATGCGTTGCTTAGTGACCTTGTTCAACTTGAAATGATCGAAATTCTTTTAATTTCAGCCGCTCAACAGTAACATTTTTGAGATTTCTTTTGTCTTCCGTGAATGCAAACTGATTTTGTTTGTGTTCAATACAACTAAGACATTAGCAAATATTTGATTCCTTTTTGGAAAACAATAATCAACATTTTGGTCAAATTTCTGACGGGTGTTTCAGAAAAAAGTATCAATCAATTCTTATCTTTGCACTTTCTTCTGTACTGTAATAATAATTACAGTAAAATGTTCATTACATAAAAGCTAACGTAAAAACCTTGAATTATTTTAGCTAACTTTTTAAGAGGGCCCGGGCAATCAATCGGCTGATATCAGGAATTTACATCTGTTTTTTTGACAATCTTCGTCCCCCGCGCGCGCACTTTTGCACAGTAGAACATAAATAAGGCAAAGATTAAGAAGGTAAAAAAAATAATAATAGTAATAAAAATAATTTTAAAAAATTGTTAAAATGATACTATAGGACATACATTTGTTGTCGTAAGACACATTATTTTTGTTGTGTATTTTTCTTGTAATGTTATTCTGGAATCTGCATCAGTCCCAAAATCGTGTCAGCCTAAAAAAAAAAATCCCGATTATGCGTAAAAGTTTAATTACCGTACTGTATTTTCCGGACTATAAGTCGCACTAGGCCAAAAATGCATAATTAGGAAGAAAAAAACAGGCATAAGTCGCACTGGAGTATAAGTCGCATTAAGTACTGTATTTTAACGGCCATAAGGCGCACTTAAAAGTCTTAAATTTTCTCAAAAATTTACGCTGCGCCTGATAATGCACCTTTTGTGCGCACCAAATTGCTGTTCGGTAAGCGCTCCGCTTGACTGACTGAGCATTTCCGCGGACACATTGCGCATATACAGGAAATGTGGCCCTGGTTGAGGACTGGCAGGCATGATGAGAACCAACCCCGAAAGAGTCAACTAAAAGATAACGCCTTGGTGCTTTCACTTTAAGAAACTGCCACCTATGGTGATTATAGACTGGGAGGCAGTGGAGCGAGTTACGCCGCAATTTGTGAATGGATTGCGCATACTTCGGCTGCTAACGTGTCTGCTTGCACTGTTGTTGGAACTTTTGCAAAAGCCGGCATTATTTCTGAGGAGCCGCGCGGTAACGAGACTGGCTCAGATAATGATGAGAGGGAAGCTGGCGTTTTTGATGGAGGACTTGCCCAGCTGTTCATTTCGGATACAGAAGATAAGGACTTTGAGGGATTTGTGGATTAGGATTGATCAAAAGTAACAATAGTACTTTGTTAAATGCTTTATATCCGGCTCAAAGGACCAATTTAAAAAGTTATGGGAGAACCGCACCCCCACCAGGACAAGTGAGAAGTTTATAGATAAATTGACACGGACACTCAGTGAGATACTGGCAAGGAGAAATGAGACCAAGCGTGAATTGGTGCAAATCTCTCCCGTCTCTTCTTGTACGGGAGTTTTTATCAAAGATCACATCATAAACGTCGAGTACATAGAAAACATCGGAGACTTTTTATTCAACTGAGAAAAACATGTTTACTTTGACCACATCCGCACCTCCCTTCGTCCTTGGTTCTCGGTTGTGGTCGGTTCAACCTGACCTGACCAGAGTCTAATAACCGCTAGTCAGTGCACAAACTTGGTTACCCGAGTTGTAAAAAAAAAAAAAGTACATTACAATTATACAGAATATATGCGTGGATATATGTGTGAACTCTTTTCTCACTTCAATGAAGTACAACCCAACTCAGTTTTGCTCCCGCCGCCATTTTCAAAACATGCGCGAGCATGCTTGCTAGCAAATTTATGCTAGCGTATGTTTTAGCGTGAAAACACGCTACCGTATGTTTCAAGATAGCATACGTTTTACAATGTCTGCGTCCAATAGCACTTTATGTGTGTGTGTTAAATACAGAAATGTAAACCATAACTGAAGACTGCGCCTTATAATACGGTGCGCCTTATGGTCGTGGAAATACGGTATATATAGTAGTACTATAAATAAATAAATAAATAATATAAATCTAGAGTGCCCTCTGGTGGCTGTCTGTGAAATTATATTTCCTGGTATATATATTTTTAATATATGTCGCTTTAGCGCAACGAGTCTCAACCGTTTTTCAGTGACGTAACCCCTGTGAAATATTTTTAACCCCCTAACCAGCGCAAAGCATTTCAGATTGGGGAAAAAAACAACTTAAAAATAAAACTTAAAAGAGTGCTGTGCCTTCATTGTCTGATTTATTAAACTTTGGAATTCCGTTTGTATTGATGCGGTCTCTTGAACCATTTTAAAATAAAAAGGTATAAGTTAAATAAATAAATAGTTTGGTCATACATAAAGATTTGTGCGCATACAAATTATTATCAACATAAAGTGTCATCTTTTGGGATCATAGTAAAGCTCCGTTCTACAAATAAATAACCGAATTTTAAATAAAGTTTTCAAGTGATTGACAGGTAAAATTCTAGGTGGCATATGACAAGTTGGGTCAAACCATTCTGGTATGGGGGAGATGCGTTTTAAAATATATTTCAAAGTCTCACGTACCCCCTGGAGTGCCTTCACGTACCCTCGGGTACACGTACCCCCATTTTAGAACCACTGCTCTAGAGTAGAAGTCACAGGAACAGCCAACCTATGAAAAAAAGTGCGACTTACAGTCCAAAAAATACGGTATCATTTTTTTTTCAGCCTCAAATGAAAAATTTACATTTTAATAACTTTTGCAGCATTTTAGTCTACAACATCCATTCATAATTTCTATAGAAATCCTTTTTTTTGGGGTGTTATTAAATATGCGCTCAATCCAATTTTTGGTAAGTGAGTTGCAGCATATCCCTCCGCTCCACAGTGACAGTACGGCGTCAAGGTGCCTCTCGGCTTTATTATTCATAATCTCATTTCAATCCCCCCCCCGCCTGCCCCGCCCGTAATTGATAACGACGTAATCCCAGCAGGAAGTGGCCTGCCGTGCGCACTGAATCATTTCCATTTCTTTTTCACGGAGAGTAGTGGACGTGGAAGTTGGTAATCTCCTGGCTGCTAATGAAACGGCGGCCGTGATTAGCGGCGGCTAATGAATTAGTCACGAGCCGGTGGAGGTCTCGCTTCCTGTGACGTCACAAAGCAAATGTTGACATTCGCCGCTGTTCTGATGAGCTCGCCTGCTCGTTTTTCACCGTCCTGCTCTGCGCTTGATGAGATGTGGCGGCGGGGTGGACTGATTGGCTCCTCTCCAGGGCGCCGTCCTTGATTATCGCCGCACTCGCGGAGAGGACCCCCCCCCCCCACCTCTCTTGCTCTCATCCTCCTCCAGGAGCCACACATTACTCGCCATCTTTTTTTCACAAGGCAACAAAAACAAGTAGACATTTGCAAGAAATGGCGGAAAGGCTGAATGACAAAAACATTTAGGATAGATCATGTGGAATGATGTGGAATTATTTCGAATGACATGGAAAAAGATGTGCAATCGATGGATGGATGTTGGAATGGTTTGAATCGGTTGGCAAAATTAATCGACAAGTAATCGATTATGAAATTAATCGACATCTAATTTAATAATCGAGTAATCGTTTGGAGCCAATCGTTTTTTAATTAAAAATTGTCCAAATCCTCTGATTTCAGCTTAACAATTGTTCACTGATTTATGTGGTCCTTCATGAAAGAAGACTGATAATCTTCTGTGTTTAATCAAAATAAGACATTTGCAAACATCTGTTTTTATTTTGTGAAAAAATGACCGACCCGGTAAAAAAAAAAAAAAATCACTATACGAATACGATACAAATCACTGGTTAATAAACAGTAATCGGGATTTTTTTTTTTTTGGTAAAACACTTTTAATTAAAATGAATCAGATTAGTCAAATAATCGATTGAATAATCGAAAGATTAATCGATTCTAAAAATATTCGATTCACAGCACTACAGTCGGTCATTATATGTGGAAACGGGTGGTGAATGTCGCTGCTTGCAGCTCTAGTTAGGGCCCGAGCAACGACCTCTGAGAGGTCCCAATTGTTTCTGTTAACAACTCCTGAAAGGGGGATTACCACATTTGCGGTCCCTTCTCAAGATTTCTCATTTTTTGCCTGTTTTTTTATTGGTGAGTTTTTCCTTGCCCTCTTGTGGTTCGATTAGGGGATGTCGTTGCTATTTGTCAATTGCGGGCATGTGAAGCCCTTTCAGACTGTGTGATTAAGGGCTATATAAATAAACTTGACTTGACTTGACTTAGTCTTACCGGCAATCAATAGAGAATTTTTGGGAAAATATATTTAGAATTTTGCTGGCTGGCTGATTTTTGTGTTTGTCCATGTGTGTCTTTGTATGTGTGCCTGCGTCTTTGTGTGGTAGTGTCTTTGTGTGTTTGGGATTTGAATGTGTGTGTGTGTTTGTTTCATAGTGGGGCCAACATTTCGGGATTTCACAGAGTTGTGGGGCCCACCCGTCCATGTGGGGCCATTTTGCTGGGGCCCACAAGTTTAGACCTCTTTTTGAGGGTCAAGACTTGGTTTTAGAGTTTGGGGTTTGAATTGGGTTTTGGTTGAGGTTAGGGTAAGGATTAGGGGTAGGCCATCATTTTGGATGGTTGGGGTTAGGCGAAGGGGCTAGGAAATGCATTATGTCAATGAGATGGCCCCACAAAGATAGTAAAACACACGTGTGTGTGTGTCTGTGTGCGCGCAACGTGCTTGTGTGTACGTATTTATATACGTTTTTTTAAAAACGTTTTTTATGCTAGAGCCAACAGAAGGCTTTTGATGCAGCCTCTGAACTGAAGAGAACGGTTGAAGCAATGGTAGTTATTACAAAAACGACCAGCAGGTGGCAGCAGAGTATAAGAGATCAACCAGGGCCATGTTGCAATTAGCTATTTCCCCCACTATTCTAAACGGATTTGAGAACAACGATGAAACTTTGCTGTATTCTATTGCTAATTGCTGTAAAACGGAAATAGACGAAAGGAGGGACTCTAATCTTTCTTTTGCTAGCTTCCATGTTTTTATAGCAATAGAACACAATATTCGGTGGGCCTTGCGACATCAGTCACAATCCAGCAAAACAGCCAATGAGCGAAGGGGGTTGCTTCAGTGAAAATGGCTGCGAGTCAATGAGTTCATGACGGGAATTCTCACGAGAAATGTCGAGGCAATGTTTGGAAAAGTGATTACAATTTCCTACGCGCACACACACGCACACACACACACACTTGTATTTTGTGTGTGTGACTGCTTCGGTGGCAATAACATGGAGCTAAGTGTTGCATTAGCACCTTGAAGTGTAAATAGCTTCTTGTATTGCCTATGAGAGTTACATAACCTGACCGTGTGTGTGTGTTATTGGTAATCTCTTCTTCTTTGTCGCCCGGCCGTGTTTGCACTTTAATGTGCGTCTGATGAAAGACGTGTGTTGTTTTTTCAGCTGCTTAAGGTTCAATATCCTGTGCGGCAAACCCCACCTTTCTTTTTCTTCTTCTTCTTCTCGTGTGCGTGTGTTTTGCATCATAAAGAGATCTTTCAGCTTTGATATTATTTATCGGCGGCTGCCATTGAGAGCAGAGCAGCCGCTGGTCGAGATGAACGTGAAAAGATAATGCGTGCCTGCCTTTGAAGACACGATGAGTCGTGTTGCAGTGTGGATGCCGGGCCACCTGTTGGCGCCGTGGGGCCTAGTCATGACGGGCGGAGAAGAAGAAGGTGGAAGGAGAAATCTTGCTTGCGGCAATTGTTTGAATTTAGTTTATTTATAGAGTGATAATTATGAAATAATTCAAACACATAAGATTGATATTCTCTTGTTTTTGTATTTATTTAAATATGCTTTATTTTATTTTATTGTATTAATTCAAGCTGCAATATGGAACTTTTTCCCCCCAAAAATAACTTTAGAATAAGCTTGTTATTTGACCATTTGTGAGTGAAATGCCTTCTAATTAGTAGATTAACACCTTAGCTGTTCACAATGGGTACTCCTGCAAGCCTCTGGCCAATCGTTTTCAGACTGGAATCGGGTTCGAATTTCCCGCGCCCTGTCTGCGGATGTGACGTAATGTGCGTGTGGTGTGTATGTGAAGAATGGTATGTGCAGTTTAATTTTTCGTCAGCAGGTGGCAGTAGCGAATCGAAATGGAATATTCTACCATCAGTAGCTTTAACTTTAACGTAACATTCTATATATAAAAATGAAATACAATCAAATATTTTACAATTTTACAGCTTTTGAAAACAAAACTTTAAAATGTGTGAATTTATAACATTTTAAAAATAATTTGTTGAATATATAATCTTGATTACATATTTTATAACAAAAGATTCCCAAATTAATCTATTTTTATTTTTGTAATTTATATAATTTTATCCACCATTTTTTGCATTTATTAAAAAAATATTTTATCATTTTATTTACATTTCATTAATTTTTTTACATTATGAAAAACACTAAAAAATATATTTTCCTTGCTGAAAGTGTGTTCATTCTTTTATAATCTATACCGTTTTTCCTATACATAAATATTTTTTAAATGTAAGAAACTTAAAATGGTTTTAAAAATATTGTTTTTAAAGAATTATATAATTAATATAATCTACACATTTTATAATAAAAGTCTTTACAAACAGATGAGAGACTTTGAAAAAAACTGTCTTTTTTTGTGCAGTGTAAAAGGTGTTACGAGGAAATTCCCACTTTGTTACTTTTCACATGTACCAACAATGCTGCCAAACTTGAGTTTGATTGACAGTGTGAAAGGGCTACAAGAACGAGTTGCTCTCGTCCCCCCATTGTCTAGATTTCCTGTGTGAAAGGTATCAACCTTTCACACAGGAAATCTAGACAGGTTTGGCAGGCAGTGTGAAAGGGGCTTTTCCATAACACTGGCAGGTGGTTCTTTTCAACCTGCCAGTACCTTTCACACAGCCTAGTGAATCGGGAAATGTCTGGCTTTGACAGGCAGTGTGAAATGGTTTATCAGGAAATTGCAGGGTCACTGTGATGCCCACAATCAGTGTTGATACCATGCACATCGACAAGTGAATCAGGAAAATCAGTTTTTTTCCATGTCAGTACCTTTCATACAGACAAGCGAATCGGCGGTTTGGGCAGACAGTGTGAAAGGGGATGCAAGCAGTGATGAACAGTGTAGAAAGGAAATGTAAAAAAAAAAGAGGCAACTTTAACATGTGGAAGGGGCTACCAGAAAACTTGAACATTTTGCCCCTGTACCTTTCACACAAACCAACAATTCTGCAAAAAGTCTACACAAACATGGAATTACTGTGTGGTCCTTGTCCCTCCATTCCATGTCGGTACCTTTCACAGTGACAATCGAATCATGAAAAATCTTTTTGTGCAGGAAGCGTGAAAGGGGATACGAGGAAATTGCTGGGCCAACTTTGATGAACAGTTTAAAAAGAGCTAATAGGAAATTAATTTGCGCCCTTTGTTCCTCCTTTCCTTGTCAGAGCCTTTCACACATGCCAGCACCAATGGAAAAAGGCAACATTGACAGTGTTGAAGGGGCTACCAGAAAATTTGAAAACTTTGTCTCAGTGTCTTTCACATGAACCAACCCTTCCACAAAAGTCCAGGCTAACAAAAATTTTCTGGGTGGTTATTGTCCCTCCATTCTGTGTCGGTACCTTTTACGCAGACGAGCTGGTCTGCCGTAAAACTAGTGGTCACTGTCAGCATGGTGACATCATTCCTGGATTACACTCAGTCGCACTTTGAATTTGTGCCATTGCAGCCGCCGGCACTCCTGCAGGCGACAACGCGCCGGGACACAGGTTCGAAGACAGATGACATCGAGGCAGCTTTTTTAGATGTATTTTTTATTTTTTTATAGATCAAATCATTCGATCAGTTGCAGCTAACGAAGACCCGCAGGATGAGATGCGGCGCCGGTCGGGATCTTTTAACGTTCACTAAGCGTGCCTGCGGGCGCCGCTGATGATGTCCACGATGTTGTTGTTTGCGCTCGGCGGTGGCGAGAAGAAAAGAAAACAAGCCCTCAGGCGGCAGACATGATTTGTAAAAAAAAAAAAAAAGAAAGAAAAAAGCTCAGAAAGTCTTTGATTTTGCAACTTTACCTGTAGCGGTAAAATTTCACTTTTGAACTAAAGTATTGGGACACAGACATGAATATAATATACAGAAGCATAAGACTGTGCAATTAATCAAAATTCAATTACAATTTCAATTATTACACTCCACAATTACAAAATTGGCACAATCGTAAACAAGTAAAAAATTATTAATACTAATTTTGAGTTGTTTAAATGTATATATTTGTACCACTTTTATTTTATTTTAAAAATAACTAATAAATCTTGTTTGGTCCAAAAGAAACTTGCGTAATTATATTGCGTTTCAAAGAAATCTATTTATCTTAATATTTTTTACGTTTGAAATGTTTCTTGTTTTGTACCAAAAAACAAATGATTGTCCCAATCGTGATTTGAATTATTACCAAATTAATCGTGATTAATATTTTCTTCATCATCAGGCAGCCCTACAGAAGCATTAGGACACATACAAGTGAACGTTAAAAGAAAAATCTGCCAATTAATTGGTCGGGCCGTAATATTAATATAAATAATTTTTAAAAGTGCAACATAAAAGATCAATTAATTTGTACAAAAGTATTGGCACACCAACAAAGTTAAGGAAATGTGGAGAATGGATAAAAGTATTGGGAGACTTGTCCCAACAAGTGTACTGTACTATTAGGAGTAAAATAAAAATAAATGCATCTAATCTAATTGAAGAAAAAATACAACATTTACGTCCCCCATTCAAGGATGCTTACTATTGCAACAGGGGTAGATAATCTATTATAAGATAAATTATTAAAATGTTACTATCATGAAAGTTACTATAAATTTATTAATATTATTTGAAAAACTACAGATTTTTATGCACCCGGGTCCGAGTCACTTGAGTACCAAGTTCCGATCCGATAGTATTTACTTTACTTCATATTTGTTTTGAATATATTTCAGAAAAAATATCCAAGCAAAAATTACCAATGTTTTTTGAGAATCAGATCCACCAAAAAATGTCTTGTCGTGGTGTGATATTCAATAAAAGTTGTATTTCAACGATGGAGTCGACACCAGCAAGGTGCTAAGACGCGAGGCTTCACCACCCGTCATTTATATTCTCTTGGACCTCGGCTGCGGTGATCAACTAATGTGATTACATCCCTGCTGTCGCCGCGGCGACAGTACAGCGCTACGTCCCCCCCTTTTGCCCGCTTACGTCCTCCCCGCCTCAGCGTTTGAGGGATGGCCGTTGTTTTCTTCTCATTATGCGACTCCTGAGATGCGGCGGCAAGGCCGCGGGGGGTTCGCGGGGGCGGCCCCGGTTCTTAATGGCGGAAATAATGAGCCAGTGGTGCTGGCAGCGCTTCATTCTGCCCGGCCGGGGCCTTCCCTTTTGTCCGGAGTGAAAAATGAGCCGTTTCTGACTGTGTTTTCCCCTCTCGGCTCCCGGCTTACATTGAGTTAACATAAAGCACAGCTCGGGACAGGGTTGGCCCGCGTGACAAATGAAGCGCCTCTGTGTGTTTTGGAGGGAAAATAACAGCGGCCTTCCGTGTACAAATGAGATTAGCGTTTTTTTCACCGACTTCCTAAGGGCCTGGTTTTTTTTCACTCTCACACTCTGCGACAAGCAAAGATGGAATATTGCCGGAGGAGGGAAACACTAAATAATTTGATTAGACTTCATTTCCTTTGCTTTGCCAACATTCTAAACTAAGTCAAGAATCTGGCCAAGAACCTAGTCCTGAACGTAGTCAAAACCAATTCACGAACCTCATCTAAAATATGTCAAGAACCAAGTCGCGGGCCAAGTCAAGAACCTGGTAGTCAAGAACCTGTTCAAGAACTACATAATGAACGTGGTCATGAACCAAATCAAGAACCAAGTCAAGTACTAATTCAAGAACCTATTCATAGACCTAGTCCAGGGCCGAGACAAGTACCAGGTCAGCAACTTAGTTAAGAACGGAGTCAAGAACCATGCAGGGAACTAAGTCAAGAACCAGATCAAGAGCCAAGTCAAGAATCAGATCTATAACTTATTCAAGAACCAAGTCAGAAACCTAAAGTGTGACCTACATCAAGAACCTGATAGTCCAGAACCTGGTCAAGATCCAAGTCACAAACCTGGTCAAGAACTATATAAAGAACCATGCCGAGAACTAAGTCAAGAATCTGGACAAGAATTTATTCCTGAACTTAGTCAACACCCAATTCACAAACCGTCTAAAATATGTCAAAAACCATAAAATATGTCAAGTACCATGTCAGCAACTTAGTCAAAAACAAAGTCAAGAACCATGCAGGGAACTAAGTCAAGAGCCAGATCACGAACCAAGTCAAGAGCCAAGTCAAGAATCAAATCTAGAACCTATTCAAGAACCAAGTCAGAAACCTAGTCCAGAACTAAATTGTGACCTAGGTCAATAACCTGATAGTCCAGAACATGGTCAAGAACCTGGTCAAGAACTTCATAAAAAAAAGGTGATGAAGCAAGTCAAGAACCATGTCAAGAACCAAGTCAAGAGCCAAGTCAAGTACTTATTCAAGAACCTATTCAAGGACCTAGTCTAGAGCCAAATCAAGTACCAGGTCAGTAACCTAGTAACTTAAGTCAAGAACCATGTAGAGAACTAAGTCGAGACAGATCAAGAACCTAGTCAAGAACCTAGTCCACAAACAAGTCAAGAAACCGTATGAACTCAATGAATCGCAGCCATTTTCATTGGAGCAACCCCTTCAATAGCAGCCATTTTACTGGATTTTGACTGATCTTGCAAGGCTCACAGAATAATGTGTTCTATTGCTATATAAACATGGAACATACCAAAAGAAAGATTAGACTCTCTTCTTTCATCAGAAAAAAGAATTGTGTTTCTATCTTTGTCCGTTTTTTTAGTTATCAGCGTTAGAATATAGCCAAGTTTTGTCGAAATTCCAATTCCTGAGAAAAAAAAAAACGTGGAAAAGGAGCTTTTTGTAAAAGAAACATTTCAAGCACAACTTTGACTTTAACGTGACAATTTTTTTCTTTTTGACAGCTCAAACATCTAAATATTTTTTTCATGCAATAAAACAACGTTCCAAAAAGTGCTTTTGATAACAAGATAACAGTTTATTGCACATCAAAATAAACAATTGACTGGTCTGCCGCAGCGTCCCGTCGTCCAGGGGTCGACGTGATGGGCTAAACGAGCCGTTAACCCGGCGGATCATCGCCCGACGGTTGCTCCGTGCGTTTGCTCGACGAACGGAGCGTCGTTCCTTGACGTGCAGCAACTCCACCGTTATGCTTTGATGAGCCGATGAGGATGCTTTTTTATTTTTTATTTTATTTTTTTTGCCAAAAAGCAATCCCTGCAGACTGTTTTGTTTTGCCGATCGCTTATTTTCTACTTCCTGTCTGCCCCCCCCCCCCCCCCCCGCGCTGCTCTACAACACGCTAGTAGTGACAGACGCGACTCCCAGTCCCAATCTACACTTCCTGCTTCTCTTCTTCTACAAGAAGATCCTTGCGTGATAATGGCCGTTCTTATACTTGCTGCCACCTGCTGGCCGTTTCTTTTTCAATAACATTGCAGTCAAGCCTAATCCATCGGTCAGAAGATGTGCCAGATCCTCCGGTACACTCTTGCATAAAAAAAAGAAGAAGCTTATGACGTATTGAGAGAGTTAAGTCAATAGCCAGGACAAGAACTGTGGCAAAAACCAAGTCGAGAAGCTCGTCAATAACTAAGCCTCGATACGATTCCTATTAGATGAGAATCATACCAAAAATCATGTCATTAACCAAGTCAAAAGCCATATTGAGAACCAAGTCAACCTAGTCCAGAACTTAATCAAGACCCAAGTCAACTAACTTATAGGGATAATTGACTCATTGAGCCCTTTTCAGCAGCAAAAAGTTAACATTTTGTCCAAAATTAATACGATATCTTCATTAGTTTTCATGTGCACGTAATACGTTTAAAAACACGACCAATCAAGGCTCACCTGTAAGCAAACTGTTTTCTGAGCACAGGTGATGTCATCTTCAGTCGACAGCAAGTAGCAAAGGTGTTTTCAAAGGTATTAAGTCAATTAAGTAAATTCGCCAGTTTATCAGCAAAATGGGGATGCTGTCATTGACGGATTGTCAAATTTATTGACGGATGGCGATTACGAAAACCCCTTCCGGCAATGATAAATTGGTCCATTTTTCAAAGTTTCCTGTCAATTGTCAACAAAATGGCCGTCCGTCATTGACGGATTGTCAAATTTATTGACGGATTGACGATTACATTGAAGGACGAAAAAACCCATCCGTCATTGCTCAATTGGTAAATTTTTTTAATTTCCCGTCAATCATCAACAAAATAGGCGTCTGTCATTGACGGATTGACGGACCTTCCGCCAATCTTGACGGAAGGCCCACCTCATTTCACAGCGTTTCATGTTTCTCCTCCGTCCCAACGAGTAAGAAAATGGTAATTTTTGCATCCGCTTGGTCGTTTTGACAATCCTGCCTGACTTCCGATACTCATCGGCATGTTTCGTGTCGCGGTACGTGGGTGGAGCTTTCGACGAGGGGGGCTTCTTGCGTCGAGATGAGTTGGCGACTTGGCACGTCCTCCCTTGCCCTCGGACCCGAGGGTGGGCGCCGTCCCATTCCGCATGCGTCGTCCCCAACTGGTGAAAAAATACACAAGGCTTGGTGAACTAACGCTTCTTCTGTTTTTGGTCTTTTCCTGGTTGCAGTGGAACAGAAAGCGTCGCTGGAGAAGAAAGCCAATGTCAGCATCCTGGAGGCGGGGCTAGCAGATGTGAGTAACATCGTCTCGGACGTGGCAGAGATTCGCCTGTTTTGCGGCGGTGGCGGGTACGTCTTTCGTTAGCATGACCGCCGGGGGCAGAGATGAGGGGGTTGAAAGAGGTAAGTGGGCTTCCGCTTGATGAAGTTGAGCCCAGAGTGTGGGAAAAATGACAAGCGTACGTGATTATGAGTATCGTTCCGTATGAATTCATGCTGTAATAACGGTCAAATGAGCAACGATGAGGACCAAGAAGCTTGTCGGCGTCTCTCGGCAATCATTGCTATTCTGATGCGATTCTCCTCTGAAAACTGCAGCCAATAGACTGCACTCACCTATTGATCCAGCAGTTAGTCTGCACCGATAATGCCGCGTGTCAAAGTCAGGGCGTTGGAGAGGGAGTGGGGGTGAGGTGGGCGGGGGGGGGGGGGGGCAAAGGATTGCGGCGAGCAGGGGGCTAAGAGTCAGTCAATGGGATCGATAGCGGCCTGCAAACATGAGCCAATTATAAGGACTCCAACCTGAGATGGCTAAAATGGGGCTGTCATTGTTTCAACGCTCTAAAAACACTTGGGTCAAAAATAAATCAATCGGGGTCAAAAATGGACCGATCCCACTACGTGGGTCAATTTGATCCAACTTTATGGGTTGTTTTCAACCAAAATGACCCCTTTTGGGGGATTGTTTTTGCACAAAACGACAAAAAATGTGTGGGGTCTTTTAAACAAAATAACCTCTCTAAGAAAAAAATCAACAAAATGACCACATTTTTTAATGGGGTTTTAAACACAAAATGACCCAAATTTTGCAGGTTGTTTTTGTACAAAATGACCTATGAAAAATAGGTCATTTTGTTTAAAACTCCCCCCAAAATTGAGTCGTTTTGTGCAAAACAACCCCCTAAAAAATGGGTCATTCTGTTCAAAACCAACACATTTTCTGGGGGGTTGTTTTGAACAAATCGACCCCATTTTTTGGGGGTGTTTTAAACAAAATGACCTCTCTAAGAAAAAGAAACAAAATGACCTAATTTTTTATGGGGGTTTTTAAAACAAAATGACCCAAATTTTGCAGGTTTTTGTACAAAATGACCCATAAAAAATAGGTCATTATGTTTAAAACACCCCCCAAAATTGAGTAGTTTTGTGCAAAACAAGACCCTAAAAAATGGGTCATTCTGTTCAAAACCAACACATTTTTTGGGGGGTTGTTTTAAACAAAATGACCCAATTTTTTAATGGGTTGTCTTAATGAAATACAATACCCAATTTTTTTTAGGTTGTTTGTACAAAATTATCTTTTTTTGGGTGGGGGGGTTAGGGTTAGGTTGTCTGAAATAAAATGACCCAAATGTTTTGGTTGTTTTATACAAAATGACCCATTGTGTTTACGAGCCACTCTGCAAATTCACAAACCAACTGGTGAAAAAGTGGAGAACCGGGTAAAGAACCAAGTCAAAAATCCAACAAAAAGCTGTCCATGCCAAGTCGTTTTTTCAGGTTTGTTCATCGTCTTCCAATGAACCTTCCGAGGGTTGAAGTCCGCGAAGGAAGATAATTGAGCTTAGATGCTGAAAGGCGTTGACGGCGGCGCATCCTTGAAACGTGGTCCGTCGGGTACGAGTGCTGCAAACAGTCGGCAATCTCCCGCAGGTGGTCCGACCTTGGCGGCTTTTATCAGACCACAAATGCTGGGAAAAGATTGCTTGATTCCACCCCCCCCCCTCCCTCCCACCACCCCCTCCAAAGCAATTCCGCCGTGCACTCTCTCACTTCGCTTGGAGCCAAAAGACAACGAAAAAAAAGGATAATAGACAATTGTAGATTTGAGCCAAGTGATGATTTCATCCTGATGCGGGAGAAGATTTGAATACTGATGGAGGTTTATCTCGCGACGCTTTTTAGAGGACAACACGCCACTTTTTAAAGGGCGTCGACACAAAAATAGTATGCCATTGTCATTGATTAACAATGAATCGCATCTATAAAATGAATAGGAAGACGTTTGTGCGTTTAAAGGACTCATCGAAATGGCGGCCTTGCGAAAGATAAGCGATCTTATTCAAGCAAATGGACGCCATTTGCTTTTGTTGCAACTCTCTCAAAATAAACTTGAATTAGTTGAGGAATGCTTGGCAGTTGCTAACTTCGAAGGCCATAACTACCCTTAAACATTCTTACTGAAAGTTTTCATCAGCGTGACTCGATTAATCATTGACCTTTGACCTATTAAATCGAAACTACTATTTTTATTTTATTGAATAATTGTATCTGATTCTATTTTTTAAACCCTTATGTTTCAGTTAATTTTTTTAAATTATTTTAAATATGATTCCATTTTATTTCCTCTCAATTTTTACATTTTAACAATTTATGAAGATATATTTCTTTAAATATATATATATTTTTTAAATGTACTACTGTATATCTATTAGAGGCAATATTTAAAAATATATATAATAGATTATACACTAAGCATAAAATTCATAAAAGTGTTTACCATTTAGTGTCATTTTTTAGTTTTTAGTTGGTTTTGTGATTATAATTGAATTATAAATAAATGATCTCATGGACCTCTTTGAGGACCTTTTACAGGAAGTTGAATTTGATTGAAGCACATCAAAAAACAGGAAACTGAAGCACTCAAAGTTGTTGCAGTTCTCCAAGGTCTTTATTTTAACATGGTCAGTTGATTTAAAAAATTGCAGACGCATTTCGACCTTTGCAGGCCTTCGTCAGGGCAACAATTTTTTTTTAACTGCAACATTTTTTTTTTTTGTGCTTTGTCAATCCCTCCACTGAAGAGCACCAATGAGACATTTATTTTTTTAAATCAACACATCCTCGTAGCGCTCCTGCATGTTCTGATTGCTTGAATCTCATATAAGAGATGACACTGAATATAAATAATAATTTTATTTTTTTTTTTAAGTAAAAATGCTCAATTCAAGGGGTAAATATTATTCTTTTTTTTTACTTTTCCTGTTAAACTGCTCTGATCGGCTGGATCGGGATGGGACGGTATTTCGTATTTTATGCAAAATTGGTGATCGGCCGAAATGTCTTCATTTGCTTGATCGATCAATGACGTCGTTGGTCAGCCAGTCCCTCGACTGTAGAGTAAATCAAGTTTGGAAATAGATCGATTGCTCCATCTTCTGATGGAATTGCTGATCGGTTGTTTTTTTTTTTTTTAGTTGCTTGGTGATCTGCCCAAAAAATCCTGATTGTGCAAAGGCTAGTAATTATAATTTTTATAGTGCCTTCCAATATACCCACAAATTATTTGTTTTATTTTTAATTTGCAAAGTAAAAACACTAGTGTTTTTTATTTTATTTTGGGCTCCGGAAACCAATTCCGATACCCAGTTTAACAAAATCGGCCGATACCGTACCGATACCGATAGCACGCTGTTTGAAAACATTTTTTTCAACTAAATACTAATTTGGATTTAAAACCATCATGGCTTGTTCAGGCAACCCCCCAAAAAATCTTTTGTGAAACAGGAAAAAAAGATACAGAATGAGTCCAATAGAACTTTTTAAATAATTTCTTAATAATGACATCCTCATGTTCTCCTGATACCGGTATCAGAACAACACCAAAAAAAAACACAGAGGCTACATGAATCAGCAGTAATATTAATCTGTGCCGGAAAAAATGAGCTCCTCAAAATCCCGAGATATGTAAATAAAAAAATTCTAAAATTAAATAACTACAATTCAAAAATCAATGTCATGGAGAGACACAAAAAGTGATCTACAATAAGGCGAGAGATTGGTGTAGTTATTGTACCGAAAAACGTATAAAATCGTTCTATTTTAAATATTGCTATGGTCCCAAAAATGTATTTATATGTTTTTTTTTATGCTAGGGCATACAAAAGGCTTTAATGCAGCCTCTGACCTGAAGAGGTTTTTTAAAGCAATGGTAGTTATTACAAACACGTCCAGCGGGTGGGAGCAGAGTATAAGAGATCAACCAGGGCCATGTTGAAAAAAAAAGCTCTTTCCCGACTGTTTTAAACAGATTTGTGAATAATGATGAAACTATATTCTAATGCTAATTGTTGCAAAACAGAAACAGATACAAATATACTTTTTTTTCCTGATGAAAGAAGAGACTCTTAATATTCTTTTGGTAGGTTCCATGTTTTTATAGCAATAGAACACCATATTCTGTGGGCCTTGCAAAATCAGTCCAAAAGCAGTAAAACAGCCCGGAGCGAAGGGGGTTGCTTCAGTTAAATAGTAAAACTAGGCACTTTGATTACACTTACCGTAATATTTGACATGCACTCTGAAACTTCAGCATCAATATTGCATGTATGCAAATGTAGAATGTGAGAACAAAAGTCCCAACATCATTTCTTATTTTTTAAACATTTTTGAGGCCTTAACATGTTTTTCGAATCTTGTTTACCCTGAACAACAAATCCAAGATTTTGAATTGACGACATGCACTTGCTTCCAACCCCCCCCCCCCCCACCCCCACCCCGCCCCGTGATGCAACACCTGAGTAATACATTTAATATTCGGCTGCAGTCCGGAGAGAAATTGTTTCTTTCTTGGTGTTGAAGCGTGGACGTTCCTCGGTCCCTTCTTGTGCTTCCTCTGGAGGACGCTACCAAGTGTCAAGGAAAGCGCCTTTCCAGTCACTCGAAAATTGAAAAATACATTTGATTCGCATTCATAAGGCCTCGTTTTAAAGTACTCGGAAGCTTTACAGAAACACATGAGCAACAACAACAACAGAAAGAAAAAATGAGGTAACAGGCAAATGGTCAAAAAGTAGTGTTAGAATAAATGTACATAAGTTATCCCATATTTACTCTCATAGTGATGCAACGCATGGCTCCTGCTCCTGCAGCTGGAAAACCAGAACTAAGCCCTTATCACAAGATAAGGACTGAAACATTTTGTTGTTGGAGCGCCAAAGAAAAAGACACGTCTGTATTGTTCTGCTGTGTCACCCCTCCCCTTTAGAGCAGCAAGCGCTATGTAACTATGGAACGCCCTGTAAAAAAATAGGAGGCCCGCTGGATATGTGTCCAGAGCAGATAGGAGATTGTAACTTGAGTACATCTCTGTCCGGTTCTCCTCGTGAGCAAAAATATTTTAAGTCTCTTGGCTTCCTTCATTTTCTATTGTTTATGAAATGTTCGAGGTTGACTGAACCCGACAAGTCGTTTGATGAGTTTTTGTTCATATTTCAGCTCTCAGAGTTGAAGACGAGCTTTTCTTTTCCTGACATTCCCGCTGTTCATTTTGCCTTTTCATCTCAAGCGGGTCACCCTCATCTCAAGTTTTGCAAATATTTGGCTGGCGGGAGTGCGAGGGGTGCGCCCGTATGGTCCCACGGCGCCTCTTTTGTCCCGCGCGGCATCCCGGCAAGGGCGGCAGAGTGGCGGCACAAAAGGAGAATCTTTTCACGGTCCGACCGTCGCCCGGCGTTTGTGGATGTTTGCCGTGTCGGCGTGTCATTCACGAGCTGTCGTCAGAAAAATGCACCACTATGAGTGACGTGTTGTGAGGACCGCTTCTACTTTTGTCCAAACTTCAATAACACGGAGGAATGTCAGGCAATGGAGACGATCTTGCACGCTTCCGCTCATGGAAAATTTTAGGATGTCGTTTTGCTCGTTCATTAAGGTGGGATGAAATTACAAAGGTTCTTGTCTTTTTTCAAGAAGGAAGTCAGAATCCAAATAATGTCATAGATAAATATATATTTTTTACACATCTAAACTGTTGAATTTTATTTTTCAAGATGAACATTTTTTTTTTAGAAAGTCAGAATATTTCAAGAATAAAATAATGTTTTTGCATGAATTCTTTTAAAAGTGACATAAAAAAAAAGCTTTTTTGAAAAAGAAAAAATATTTCAAGAATTTTGTTAAAGGAAATAAATTGTAATATTTTGAAGATAAAGGAAATATAAAAGATGTATTTTGAGGTGATAAAGGGCAGAATTAATTACATGAAGGATTTTCGTAAATCGTACATTTACATTGTCATATTTTTAAAAACAATTAAATAAAAAGTAAATTTGGAAAATTATGCTTTTTGCAAATTAAAAAATACTCTTGAGTCAAAGATGAAGTCATATTTTTGTGGTTAATAACGGCATTTATTTTGAGAATTTTTTGGGGGTTGAAAAGTAAAAATTTGGAGGGTAAAGTCAGTCTTCCGAGAATTATTATTTTTTCAAGATAAAAGTCACTCTTTTATGAGGTCATGTTTTGGAAGATTGATTTCATAAAACTAGTTGTAATCTTTGAAAAAAATAAGGTCTAATTATTTCAGCATAGAAAGTAGGATTTTGGTGGCATCATATTTTGAGAAAAAAAAATTCAAAGAAGAATCTGATTTTTTTCCAAGATTAAATAAAAGATTTTGTGAAAATAAAATCCGAGGAAAAAAGTTAAAAATTTTCAAGTCCGATTTTTTTCAAGTTTAAAAAAGTAACATTTCGAGAGAGAAATCATACATTTCCTTGAAAAAGGAAATTAACAGGGCAGTCATAATTTAAGGTGTTAGATATAAGATTTTGCAAAAATAAAGTTGTATTCATTTAAGGAAAAAAGTTTGAATCTTTCAAGAATAAAATCGTTTTTTTTCTGACAGAAGTTTTTTCTCTTGGAAAAAAGTCTGAATCTCGTGGGAATAAAGTTAGATATTTTGCGTGCTAAAATATCAATATATCAACATGTGGCTACTATGGCTTCATGCTACGAGCGAGTAAATTAGCCAGAATTAGTTAGCGGTCGGATTAACATTATAGTGGGAACATTATAGACATTGGATTCATGTTACATTTTATTCAATTCAATTGATCTCCTCCCGTCTGTTCCCTGTGTTTGTGCACGTTGCACGTGCGAGCTGCAGATTTGAAAGGGGGCGTGTCACTGTGTGTCACATGACAGCGTCGCAGTGACAGATTAACAGAGACAGATTTAAGTCCAGTTTTTTTATGAAGTATAATAGTAGAATTGAAGTTGCCCGATCCCTGCGTTGCAAGTTGTTGCAGTCTTAATAATAGGGATAGATCGCGCCGATAGTCAGCTTTTTGACAAATATCGGCATCGGCCATTTTGAAAAATTTAGACAGCCGATAATCAATTTAAATAATTGTTCAGAGAAAAATAAATCAGGGAACTAATTATTCAAATGTTCATAGATGCTTCTGGGTCAGAAGCATGGGAACCCTCTGCACGTTCTGTTTTTGTTTGAAATTAAAACTAAGATATGTTAAAATTTTAATACTTGAGATATTTATAAATGTTAAAAAAAAAACTTTATTTAGCAAACAATTTTGTTTGAAATTAAAACAAAGATATGTTAAAATTTTAATACTTGAGATATTTATAAATGTTAAAAAAAAAACTTTATTTAGCAAACAATTTACTTAAGTTTTTCTGTAACTTTTGAAGACATGCTACTGCCCCGGGAAGATCCCGGAACTTTTTGTTAGTTAAAATTGTATTATTTAATTTTTTATTATTTTTTAGTTTATGAACCCTAATCGTTGTTCAATAAACATATGCTTATAGTAAAAGAATAATCAGATTTGTATTTAAAAAAAAAAAATTGATAAACATAAAATAAAATAATGTATTTTTTAAACATTTTCCATTTTATTGAAAATAAATATTGCGTCCAAATGTCGATTATCGCCGTCCTTGACTATTTTTTTCTAAGAACCTAAACGTTGTTCAATAAACATATGCTTAAAAAAATTACAAATCAGAGCTGGAGTTTGTATTTTTAAATGTTTTGATAAACTTATATATATTTAAAAAAAACAATATTTTCGCTTTTACTGAAAATGAATATTGCATCCAAATATCGGTTATCGGCGTCCTTGATTACTAATAACGGTCAATCTTTTTTATGAATACTAAACGTTGTTCAATAAACATATGATTCAAAAATAAATAAAATCAGAGCCTGAGTTTGTATTATTTTTTTTGATAAACAAAATATATATATATATACATATATATATATATATATATATATATATATATATATATATATATATATATATATTTATATATATATATTTTTTTAAACAACAATATTTTCCCTTTTACTGAAAATGAATATTGCATCCAAATGCCGGTTATCGGCGTCCTTGACTACTAATAACAATCAATCTCTTTTACAAATCCTAAACGTTCAATAAACATATTCTTAAATAAATTAAAAATCACAGCTGGAGTTTGTATTTTTTTACATTTTTGATAAAAATAAAATAATTTTGAAACAATATTTTCCCTTTTAGAGAAAATGAATATCGGCTCCAAATATCGGTTATCGCCGTCCAGGACGACGAACAATCGGTATCGGCCCTGAAAACCCCCCATATCGGTCTATCTCTACTTAATAGTGGTGTTAGTGTTTAAGGAAAAGGATCGCGGCGCCGATCGCGCTCCCTCCTCCGCGAGGCTGCGAGGGGCCGCGTGGGGGGCTGAGCGCGGAATTAGCAAGATGGCGCGCACATACCAACAAGCGTCTTGAGTGGCTGCCACCTCCAGCTGTCACAAAGGGCCACAAAAGGAGATGTGGGGGCGTGTCTCTGCTTTGGCCGGGTTGAATAGAAAGATCAACTGAAGAGCCCCCCCCCGCCCCCCCACACCTCCGCACACGCACACACACACTTGAGGAGAAGGAGCTTGTCATCTGCATCAGGCGGCTTCACCGCTCATTGGTCTCCTTTTCAAGATGGACGCCACACACTGGATGGTACACGCACTCACTCAACACGTTCTCACAAAATAGCAGACGGGGGTACATTTCTCTTCCACCTGTTCCTCCTTCCGTTGGTCTCTTCCAACACACGCACACGCACACACACGTCAATCAACAATGAGAATTAACGAGTTGGTTACCAGCGGTGGAGATGCAACAAAAGAAGTGTGCGTGTGCGTCTAATTTAAAAGTACAAATGATCAAAAAGGACAAAAAAAAAACGAAGAAAAAAAACCTGCATAAATATTCCGGCCGTCTCTTGTGATGAAGGGAAATCTGGTGGCCCGGTTGCCACGGCAACAACGGTGACGGCGATGCTCCACAATGCTCACGAGTGACAAAAGTATTGGGACACCTCCAAGAAGTCGAGTAACAAATGAGACGGCAAAAGGAAATGTGGGCAAAAGTATTGGGACACTGATAAGAAGTGAAAGAGGAAGAAAATGTGGATTTTGGTGAAAAGTAAAAAGTAAACCAATAATAAGACGTAGACAAAAGTGTTGGGAGATTAGCAGGAAGTGAAGACAGTTTCAAATTTGGGCTTTTTTTTTTTTTTTTACACCTTCAAGAAGCTAAGAAAAAAAAAATCAAGTTTGGACTAAAGTATCAGGACACCTTATGGAAGTGAAGAAAAAATCTTTTTTTTCTTTAATTCACTATAAAAAGAATCGTGTTTCTTCGTCTCCCCAAACATATCTTACTTTATCGTGCGTGTGACGTAGTTTCGGTCAAAACGTGCAACGTATATCCGGTCTTGTAGTCGCTTATTGGCAAAACCCGTTTCCATCGCCAACATGCGCATTTTCCTTTTTTCAATACGCTTCAAAAACCACACCCTCCAAGTGTCAAAACTTTTTTTGCGAATTTCTGGCGTTTCCATTCAGTTTCTTTTTCACAACTCTTGAAAATTCTAATAAAAATAGCTGGATGGAAACCCACCCAATGTTTTCCTTTTTTAAAGAATGAGATAAAATTAGGGCTGGTTTTCAAAAATCTAATAATCGATATCGATTTTCCTTTTCAAGCCAGATATCGATTCATAAAACCATGAATCAATTGTTTTAATCTCCTTTTCCCATACATTTTTAAGAAAATATAATTTTAAAGGCCAATTTTTTTGTGTATCTTAGTGTTTTCTTCAAATTTAATGTTCACATGAATTTAAAAGTATTTTCTTACATTTCTGAAAGACATGACTTATTGCACTTGAAGACAATTCAGAATCTCTTTAATTTATATTTACAGTGATTGAATTAGAATTATGAAAATATTTCCATCTCATCCTTGCTGAAGTTAATGTTTGTGTAACACACAAGTGATTATAATATGTGTTACTTTCATTAATAAATTTAATTTGACCAGTTACTGCCTCTGCAAAATTGATTTTGGAATTTAATAATTGTGGCGTCTTTAATCATATCCTTGACACTTAAAAATAATTGATGTGCCATAATTAATCGATATCGGATTGAATTGAGGTGAACCAAATCGGTAAATCGAATCGAACTGAACTGTTGTGAATCGAAATCTAATCAATTGAGGGAATTAGAATCGAAAGCCAAATCGGAAATCGAATCGAACTGAACTCTTGTGAATCGAAATCGAATTGATTGAGGGAATTAGAATCGAAAGCCAAATCGGTAAAATGGAAATCAAATCGAACTGAACTCTTGTGAATCGAAATCCAATCGATCGAGGGAATTAGAATCGGAAGCCGAATCGGCAAAATTGACTTTGAATCGAACTGAACTCTTGCGAATCAAAGTTGAATCGATTGAGGTAATTTGAATCAGAAGCCGAATCGGTAAAATCTAAAGTGAATCGATTGAGGGAATTAGAATCAAACATTGAAATTGAATCGAACTAAACTCTTGTGAATCGAAATCAAATCGTGCTGAACTCTTGTGAATCGAAACCGAATCGATTGAGGAAATTAGAATCGAAGGCCGAATCGGTAAAATCTACAGCGAATCAATTGAGGGAATTAGAATCGGAAGCCGAATCGGCAAAATTGAAATTGAATCGAACTGAACTCTTGCAAATCAAAATTGAATCGATTGAGGGAATTTGAATCAGAAGCCGAATCGGTAAAATCTAAAGTGAATCGATTGAGGGAATTAGAATCAAACATTGAAATTGAATCGAACTAAACTCTTGTGAATCGAAATCGATTCGAACTGAACTCTTGTGAATCGAAATTGAATCGATTAAGGAAATTAGAATTGATACCCAGCCCTAGATTGAAATTTGTGGCATTTGGACAAAAGTCATCTACAGGAACAAAATGTCCACTTTGGACAAAAGTATTGCAAAACATATTCAGGAAATACAGGAAATGAAAATGTGGGGTTTAAACAAAAATATCGACACACATTGAGATTTATTTAGCAGAACTTAAAAGATGTATTTTATTAACAAACGGCAATATTTTTTACTGTTACTTTTTATTTCAATGAGACGATGACATGTCAAAATGATTCCCACTCTTCCTCTTTCTCCTGTCGGCAACATGTGGAGTTGTCACCATGGCGACGGGGGTGGGCTGAGGGGGTGGCGGCGCCGTTGACATGTGCGGGAGACAGGCAGGGATTGGAGAGCGGGAAAAGGCCCGGGGTTGGGGGGGGTGGGGCGCTGGGCAAGCAATAAAAGGGGGACCGCCCCCTCCGCCCTTGTGCACTTTGAAAGGCGCTGGCGTGGACTCTTCATCGCTCCTCATCCTCCATGCATTCGGCCAATCCCAAAATGGTTTTTCTCCCGCTCGGACGTGCCGGGAAAACGAGGATGAGGAGGAGGAAGATGAGGAGGAGGTGAGAGGCAGGCGACTTCCTCTCGCCCGCCGTCGCCGTGGGAAATATGGCAGCTTCCCGGTAATTATTGATCACGTTTCAGCATGCGGTCGGAAAAGTTCATCGCTACGTTGATGCGGTTTTATTTGTCTCCGTCACGCTGGAAAATCAATAAAGTTTTATTGCCTCGAAAGGGAGCAAGTTTCATTTTGGTTGACGCTGAAATATGAGAGATTTTTTTTTTTCCGAATTGGATATAAATATAATTTGATGCTGGTTCATGATCGAAATGTGAGTTTTTATGCTGAAACATTTTTGATGTACGAAACCGGATTTTGTTATTCGATGCTGAAACATGATGGCTGACAAGATTGAAAGTTGGCTGAGAGAGATGACATTTAAAAAAAAAAAAATGCTGAAACATGACAAGATATTTTTTCCCGACGTGATAGAAATATTAGATTCATGATCGATATGCGGGTTTTTGTGCTGAAACATTTTTTGATATACGGTAGATGTGAGTAATGGAAGTTTCATGTTGGCTGATGCTGAAACTTGAGAGATGTTTTTGTCTAAAATCATTTTGATGATTTGATGCAGAAATGTGATCGAATTGTGAGTTTGAGGCGGAAGCTTGATCGGAAGCAGATTTTGTATTCGATGCTGAAACATGATGGCCGACAAGATTGCAAATTGAGTTTGACTTGGGCCGAGAAAGAGATTAAAAAAAAAAAAATGCTGAAACATGATCGAGATGTAAGTAGTAGAAGTTTAATCTCGGTTAAATATGAGAAATGTGTCTTTTTTTTATTTTTTATCAAGCATTTTATGAATGTGAATCATGCTGGAGCATGATCGAAATGTGATATTTTTTGGTGCTGAAATATGCTAGAATTTTTTACTACTGAAACATGATCAAAATGTTCAATTAATGTAAACGTTATGATCAAGACACGATGCACCAAAAATTCTCAAGAAATTGGATGCTGAGACAATCAAATTGTAATTGATGTTGAAACACGATCGCATTATATTTGGTAGTGACACATGGTACGAAATTTGGCAATGCCCGATTTTAAATTTGAATCTCTGCTGCTAAAACATGCTCATTTTCAATGTTGTTTGCCAACGTAATGCAGGAACAAGGTCGGAATCCGTTCGATTTTTGCTCCCGACACTTAAATGTGCTTGAAACGAGGTCGAAGAAGTTGAAGTGCAGCCTGACGGATGTTTCGAGTAGTCTGCTGCTGAAACATGATCGAAATGAGTAAATAATAATAACAACAAACATTGAATGGCAAAAAAAATGTGCTTGATGCCATAACAAGAATGAAAATTTTAATTGATACAGAAACAGGCTATAACATTTGTTTATAGTTGTTTGCTAGTGAAACGTGATGCTGAAACCGGGTTTGAAATTCCATCGAGAAAATGCTTGAATATGTTTGCAGTAACGGAATTTAAGCACGTTTGTAGTTTGCTGTGGAAACATGATCGAAATGAATAAACATTCAACTTAGTAACTTATGTGCTTAATGCTGCAATATAACAAGTGCTTGATGCTGAAACATGGTCGAAAATTCGTTTGAAAAAAACATGCTTGATTTACAAACAGGCTAAAATGCGTTTTGAGCAATTTGCTGCTGAATCGTGATGGAAATGAAATGACACTTCATTCAACAAAAATGCGGCATGTCGAAATATGGCCGACATTTCATTAAAACGATGTTTGCTGTTCTCGGGACTTAACGTTTCGTCAAGCGCGAGTTGCGCTTTATATCAGTGTCACCATACATAACAATGGCCGCCTGCTGCAGTTCACCCTTTGACTTTTTCACTCCACTTGAATAAGAACCAGGCCCAGCAACACACACGCACGCACGCACACACACAAAATGCAATTGATTGAATGTTTTCAGTCAATTTAATCCAATTTAATCCAATTTAATCCAATTTCCACGAGCAGTGTTTCCACTTCAAGAGTTGTGTGTCGTCTAATGCTGAAAGATGCAAGACATTTGGCGTATTTTGGATGGAGGACCAAAACTGCCAAAATAAAGAATAAATAAATGCATAAAAGTGTTTTCAAAAAAAAGGGATATAAAAATATAATTCAAAACAAAAATATATCAATGAAAAAAAAATAAAATAATTATATATATATATATTGCCGTATTTTGGATGGAGGGCCAAAACTGCCAAAATAAAGAATAAATAAATGCATAAAAGTGTTTTCAAAAAAAGGGATATAAAAATATAATTCAAAACAAAAATATATCAATGAAAAAAAAAAAAAATTATATATATATATATTGGCGTATTTTGGATGGAGGACCAAAACTGCCAAAATAAAGAATAAATAAATGCATAAAAGTGTTTTAAAAAAAGGGATATAAAAATATAATTCAAAACAAAAATATATCAATGAAAAAAAAAAAAAATTATATATATATATATTGGCGTATTTTGGATGGAGGACCAAAACTGCCAAAATAAAGAATAAATAAATGCATAAAAGTGTTTTCAAAAAAGGGATATAAAAAAATAATTCAAAACAAAAATATATCAATGAAAATTTTTTTTTTTATATAATATATATATATATATATATATATATATATATATATATATATATATATATATATATATATATATATATATATATATATCACAGTGCTGCTCCAAAATTTGTGAACCCTGCAGGCATGGTCAGATTTTTTGTATAAAATATTAAAATAACCTTATTAAATGTTTAGTCATACCCAAATCTACAATGCTGACATTGAAAATAATACAAATAAAAATAATGATAATATTGTCACTCATTCTTGAGCAAAAGTTGTTGATTTAAGAAAAAGTCAGATTTCATGGCTGCAAAAGTATGTGAACCTCTCACTTAATCGGACATCGCACCTCCTTTTGCAATGACGACTTCATCCCAACACTTTCTTTCGTGACTTATCGGTCTTTCGCATCGACTTTGTTGTTCTTCAGACATTCCTTGGTTGTATTGCTGGAATGCTTTGGATTCTTGTTATCTTCTACCAGCCTGTAACTTCACAAAGAACGGCTTCAGGTTATGATCCAGGATTTCACAATATTCCTCTGAATTCATGATTCCCTGGACTATGTGGACTAGTCCAGGTCCTGAGGATGAAAAGCCAGCCCAGAACTGAACATTCTCACCACCCTGCTCCACTGTAGGGTGACGGTTCTGTTGCTGGTATGCAGTGTTGACTTTTCACCAAACGTGACTGTGACCAAACGGTTCCATTTTGGACTCATCTGTCCACAGAAGGGACTTCCAAAAAGCTTCAGGTTTGTCCAGGTACTCTCTGGCAAAGTTGAGATGGGCAGCTTTGATCTTTTTTTGTGAGCAGAGGCTTCTACCGAGCAGGCCTTCCATGAAAGCCTCGTCGATGGACTTTTCTTCTGATTGTTGAAGCATGCACGTGTCCCAGATGCAGAAAAAGAGGTCCGCAAATCCCTTGATGTGATGTTCGAGTTGGCTTTTGACCTGAATTATCATTTTTCTTGTGGTTCTTGCTGATATTTTAGAAGGTCGTCCACTTTTAGTTGCATATGATCTGCTTCACAGTGGAATGATGAAGCTAAATTTTTTTTAGATGACTTTATAGCTTTTCCCAGACAGATGTGCTGTCACTACCCACTTCCTGAGGTCCCCTGAGATTTACATATATATATATATATATATATATATATATATATTAGAGGTGTAAATCTCTCCAATCAAGAATATATATATATATATATATATATATATATATATATATATATATATATATATATATATATATATATATATATTAGAGGTGTAAATCTCTCCAATCAAGACGATTCGATACACATCTAATACGTGGGGTGCGATCCGATACAAGGACGGTTCGATTTTAAAATGGAACGATGGAACATGAGGCTTCTTGAATAGATGCTGAAACATGATAGCAATTTCGAGCATCATCATAATGATGATGAACTTGATGCGGAGTTTGCTGTTGAACTGTGATTGAAAAGGCTGAAATCTGTACTTGCTTAATGCCGAAACATGATAGGAATTTTGGATGGATGCAGAAACATGACCAAAATGAAATTACAGACAAATTTACATTTATTATTTATGGCTAAAAACTTTTGATACTGAAACATGCTGGAAATGTGTTTGATGCTGAAACTGGTCTGGGGAGAATTTCACTTAGTGTGATGCTGAAACATGAACAAAATATGATTCATTTGTTGTTGAATTGTAATTTATTATTTAATGCTGAAGCATGAAAAAAAATCTGTTTGATGTTGAATCAGGAGAGTAATTTGACTTTGATGCTGAAATGAGAGAATGCTAGATGCAGAAATCTGATGACAGAAATTTGAGCTACATGCAAATACAGGAGACATATTTTGATGCTGAAACATGACGTGATTGTTTTATTATTGCTGAGACTTGACGAGACATTTGACATCATTTGAGGCTGGGTGAAGAAAATGTCTTTGATGCTGAAACTGGACGGTCAATTGGCATCATTTCATGCTGAATGAAACAAGAACGTTTTGATGCTGAAATACGCTAGAAATCTGAACATGCTCAAAAATTTGCTTTGTGGAAGGAGACATTGACGAATGCTGAAACAGGAGAGAAATTGGTGTTGTGATGCTTTAATACGATCAGAGTATTTGAGCAAAATGCTGAAACATGATCGAAATTTGATTGAGGACGACAGATTAGAAATGCAATCATTTTTAATAAGGAAACAGTAGATGGAAAAATGTATGTTGAAATTCAAGTTCATAAATGAGTGTGTGTGGCATCGGCGGGAGCAGATGGACAACGGAGGATCGCACCACTGCTTTTTTTTCTTCTTTTCATCCTGCATTCTCCTCATTCCTCGTTTGATCCTGACTTTTTGCATCTTTGGATCACATTGGCCAACCCCAATACCAAAGAATCGATATACTTTTTTTTTTAAATCCGTGTTTAGCGGTTATTTCCTTGGTTGGGTCTGAGTAGAATGATTGACAGGCATGTTTGATTGACAGCCAGTGCAGCAGCTGCAACGCAGGCGCTCGTTATTCCGATGCATAGACCCCCCCCCCCCCCCCCCCCCGCTTCCCACACATGAACACTTTGCAAAGGGACCCCCTTTCATTAAGGCCCTTTCACCTCCGCCTTCTCTCCAATCTGGAAGCGCACGCAACCAAACCTGATGGAACTGCCGGCTGCGTGGCTTTGAATCGCTGATCTGTATATATTACTGGATAGCTTTTGAGGCCGCCGGACCGCCATATTGCTCCTCCCAAGAAATGTTTCTCGGCTTACGATCATATACGTTTACAGTATCAAAATTTGAGGACATTTGAGACAGTAATGACAGCATGATTTATGATGTTTTAAATTTGTTCAACATGAATGAACAAAGAGGACTTCAGACATTTTACAACATGCCTTAAATGCATGTATAAATTATATCTTTAATGATGTTTACAGGAGGAAACGTATATGACGTATATGTTTTTAGTACTGCCAAATCTAATATTAGGGTCTAAGGAACTGAGCGGAAAAAAAAAAGGGATCTTCAAAGCAACACATACCATCCAATTGTGTACCACCTAGCCCCCCCCCCCACCCCCATCCCCAAGCAACCCCCCCACATCCCGAAGCAACCCCCCCCCCACCCCCCACCCTATACTAAGAGCCTACGAGCTGTATGTTTACAGTAGTCTGCTCACAAGATGGGAGGAGTAAGATGGCCGCCCTGTGGCTTCAACGGCTTGCACGGGCATGACGGCTATCCAGTCATATATACAGATGGGCGGTTTGAATCGATTGGCAAACATGGCGGGCAGGCCTGATAAAGGATGAGGCCGATGTGGGGTTGGACAATACCCGCAAAGCTCAACAGACATGCACTGATTGCGCTGCTCCAGCTAACACTCGGCCATGCGCTACGTTAGATAGCAGGAGTTATTGTAAAATTGCTGCTTCAAACTAACACGGCCGACTTCCTGTTCAACTTCAAGCATCTGTTCTTGAGACTTGATTGTCTGCCATGTCCCGATAGGCACCAAATATGACATCCATCGGCGAAATTAGTGCCAGGCGGATCTTTCTTGCGTTCTAGTGGGTGGAACGTAGTGCAAAATGTTAATGAGTTAAACCAAAATGGCCAACTTCCTGTCCTTGAGGCTTTTTTTTGTGCATCCTATCCTGTCCACCAAATTTGGTGTTGATTGGTAAAACTGGCATCAGGGGCTAATAGTAGGTACGTGTGTTGCGCAACTGTCATCCTCCTGGTGGGTTATTCTACAGGCGCCTTTGTCAGGTGTTGAATACAGCAGCAATGAACTGCCTGAATATGATTGTTTCGGGGTGAGGGGGTGGGGGGCATCTAGTGATGAGGGGGGTTCTCTTTGAGAAGCGCTGCTTGGGCAGCGGGGGAATCGCTAGGCAGCCCTTTTCATTAATTCCGCACACCGTCGTGCCCCCCCCCACACCTCCCCACCTCAACTAATCTCTGTGACCTCCACCATCAAGAAAAAAAAATCCCTTTATTTTACCCCCCAGGCCAAGCCTCCTGTCTTTCTCTGAGGGTTTTCTATTGCAGAAAAAAAAAACAGCTACTTATTTGGTGGGGGGGGGGGGGGGGGGGGCTGTTGGTTTTTGGCCTGGGGTGTTCTTTTTTTCTTTTGGTTACATATCCAACAAGATGGCAATGAGTCACACAGTGAGACAGGAAGTGAGCAATAATCAATATTGATTGATCAGCATCCGTGTACAACACTTCTTCTACTTCTATTGAACCCATTTTTGGGGGGAAAGGATTAAATCCATCCTGGAAGGAGTTCTCTTGGTTCTAGTTCTGGATTTTCACCATCTCGCAATATACTTGTGCTTGAAAGTTTACATATGTCAACTTTTGAACACAACTGCAATTGTACAAGCGCTAAATGCCATCCTTGATCACACATAGGGGCAATACATTTGGTGTCAGAAGTTTTGGATTCGCCGGTGTTCACCTGGTTTTGCGTGCGACGATGTTCGGCGATCCACTCGGTACCCGGCAAAAGATAAAGGATGAAGCCGTGGAGCGCGTGATTTACATGCCTGCATCAAGTTACACCGAGAGCAGTCGCCACAACGCTCGTATTTTGCGCCGAAGTGAGCGTGAGCCCGCCAAATTCGGTCTGCGTGATGACGAGCCCGCCAAAATCGGACTGCGTGACAACGTTCCGCCAAATGTCGCGGGCGGCCCGGCTGGGCGCAAATGGTGGACTTTTTGAAAGCTGCAAATATTGTGGTGGACTTGGGAGTTGGGGTGCTCATCCTGCCGAGTGGTCAGCGTGTGAAGCTGATGGCGGCGGAGAATCGATGCACACGAGATGCAGCGGTGTGCTGAGGGGGTGACCATCAACACCGCAAATCCAGAAGTGACGAGTCCGCTGGTGGGGGCGCCACACGTGAATCTACAGTGTTTGACAGAAGATCGGGTAAAGTTTGCTCACCCCGGGAAGACTCACCTCCAGTTGGGGGCGCCACACTCAACCCCACATCAACCGACGGTAGATATGGTAGAGTTCGTCTGCCCCGAGATGGACAACCCACTGGGGGGAGTGATGGCATCCAGCCCAGACATGTCAGTCGCAGTAAACCCAGGTCGGCCAGCGGAGAGCCGGATGGGGGCGATTCGGTCCATCTGGGAAAAGAACTGTGATGGCCTGGATGTCGTACAGCGGGAACAGCTGTAGCAGGTACTGTGGGACTTTAAAAACATTTTTTCCCTCAATGAGAATGAAGTGGGTCTCACCCACCTGGTGGAGCCTGCCTTTCATCCAGAAGGAGGCCGCAGACCAGGAGGTCCGTGCGACGCTAGAGGCAGGAATCATAGAACCGTCCGACAGCTCGTGGACATCTGCTGTAAAGAAAGCACCAGATCCCGGTTCTGTGTGGATTACAGACCACTCAATAAGGTGACCAAGAAGGAGTACTACCCGCTCCCGCGGATCGACGAGATGTTGGATCTGGTGTCCGGGTCTGCGTGGTTTTCATCGCTTGACCTGCGCAGTGTAAGACAGTGTTCTGCACAGTCTGGCAGTTTAAGGTCATGAGTTTTGGGCTATGCAATGCACCAGGGACATTTGAGCGACTGATGGACAGTGTTGGCGAACATTCCACGACAAAGTTGCTTGGTATATTTGGACGATGTTCTTGACCTCGGTGGGACTTTCCAGGCCGCGCTAGAGTCTCTCTGAGGTTGGTGCTGGGGAGACTCGTGGCAGCTGGACTCAAACTGCACCCAGAAAAGTGCTACTTCATGCAGCGAGAGGTGGAGTTCCTGGGCCTCCAAGTGAATGTTGAGGGCATCAGCTCGCTGGAGGAGAAGATCAGCCGCATTTTCAATAAGAGTGAACGGTGCTACTGCGTCACAAGGCCTAAACTGATGGCCGCACTGCATTTCAAATACTACTTGTGCGGAGTGCCCTTCACCATCAGGACAGACCACGCCGCACTGCAGTGGGTGATGTTGATGAAGGAACCAGAAGGCCAAGTGGCACAGTGGCTACAAGAGCTACAGGAGCTACAGGAGCTACAGGCATTCCGTTTCACTGTGGTGCATCGGGTTGGGGCTCAGCACACCAATGCTGATGCTCTTCTCGGCGGCCATGTGCTGTAAACGACTGCAGTTATTCTAACCGGCGGGATGTCAGAGAGTTGGAGCTGCGTGGAGAGGAAGCTGCGGGGGTGGGACCTTCATGTTGCGCTCTAGAGGCCGTGAATGTCACAGAGCGGGCTGCCAAGCAGGAAGAGGACCATGATTTCAAACCAGTGCGACAGTGGGTCCAGAGTGGCAGGAGGCCGTGATGGGACTCTCTGTTGGCACCAAGGGTCTTTGGAGCAAGTTCGCTGTATTACGCATGAAGGATGGCGTGTTGCAGTGTGCGTGGAAGTAACCAGCCCCCGGAGAGGAGAGTTGGCAGCTGGTGGGCACTGGCTCGGGACACTTCGGCAGCTCAAAAACCCTCCCGATGGCTGCGCCAGGGGTTCTATTGGGGCCAACATCGACGTGATGTGGAGGATTTCTGCTGGCAGTGTGAGCTTACAAGGGGCCCCAAGACCAATCGCACGCACCACTTCAACAACAAGGGGTTGGAGTGGGTTGCTGTGGACATTATGCGTCCTTTTTCTGTTACGAACAGAGGGAACCGGTATGTGCTCTGTGCGAGGGACTATTTCACAAAGTGGCCAGAGGCATACGCACTGCCAGACCAGAAAGGCGGAGACAGTAGCGGATGCGCTATTGGAGGGCATGTTGATCAAGTTTGGGACCGCAGATATTGTCCACAGTGAACAGGGCAGGAATTTCGAGTCTTAAGGTTTTTGCATGCAGAAGACACGCACCACCACCTTGCATCCGCAGAGTGATGGTTTGGTGGAACAATTTAACCGCACCATGCAGCAGCAGCTCGCTATCCTGACCTCCGAACACTAGCGTGATTGGGACCAGCACATTCCGCTGCTGCTAATGACTTTATCGGTCAGCCGTGCAACAGCTGCACACCTGCTCTGCTGATGCTGGGACAGGAGATCCGGACTCCGGCTGAGTTGGCGTTCGGGAGACCACCAAGCGGCGCAGAGGATCGGCCCGGGCTGGAGTGCGCCCGGAAACTGCAGGATCGACTGGAGGCAGCGCATGCGTTCGCCCGGGACCAACTGGAGATGGCCGCCGTGCGACAAAAGAGGAACTATGACGTGCAGAGCAAGGGGCGGAACTTTCAGATGGGTGAGCTGGTTTGGGTGCACACACCCAAAAGAAAGAATGGATGCTGCCCCAAGTTAGATAGTCATTGGGACGGACCGTGTAGGGTTCTCGAGTAGGTGGGCTGGTGGATCCCCGAGGATGTTCAACCGTCTGGAGATGGAGTCGGACCAGGGACCCCGGAAATGGAGTCGGACCAGGGACCCCAGAGACGGAGGCGAAGGCCACGGCGATTAGATGATTTTTTTGTTTGCCCCTCGGACTTCTTAAAAGGGAAGGCAGTGTAATGTCTGTTATTGTTGTGCCTATTAGGTTAAGTGGGATGTGACATCAGGGAGACGAGAGGTGGAGTTGAGGAAGTTGGGCTCTGTTGGTCAGTCTGAGGAATGCATGGAATGCATGAGGGTGAGTTGCGGCTAACAGCAGCTCGTGTTGATTGTGTTTGATAACGCTTTTATTTTCATTAAAAAGCGATCAGACTGAATCAGCGATTGTGTGCAATCCTTAATCACACGTTTGTATATCTATTTTCTTGAGTTGAAACGATGAAAAAAGCCACTCCAGTAAGATGGCCATTGATTTTTTTTTTTGGGTGATTTTTTTTTTGGTTGAAATGGTTTTCTTCGTGCGGGATGATTATTTTCTTTTGGAGAATGATATTTTTTTCGTTGGATGGTTATTCTTCAGGCGGTCTGCAATTTTTCTCTCTGTGATTGCGGCGTGTAATTGCGTCGCCTATGTTCGCTTCTGTCAGGTAAAACGGCGCGCGGGGGTCCATTATTACACAGCGCGGGCTTAATGGGACCGCTCCCCCACACACACTTACTCGAATTGACACTTCCTGCTTGTGGTGTGTCCATTGTTGACGGTGTGAAAATAAATTCGGCGGAGAGGATTGGGCCACTCCCATAAAGCTTCGGCCCCGGACGTCGGAAAACAAAACACGAGTCATTAAAACGTCTTCATCGTCATCATCGAAGGCCAAAAAGCTGAAGCTAAGCAGGATTTAGAGGGAAGAGGGAGGGGAAAAAAACCTGAGCGGGTCGCAAACCGTCCGAACTGCTGCTTACAGGGCGATCACGCTAACCACTACACTATCCCTTCGGTCATGTTTGGTAGCACAAAGATTTTACTCGGCCAGAACCTTTTCTGGTATTTTAAGACGGCCAATTGTCATTCCACATACATTTTTAATTATTTTTTATTTTTTTTATGCTAAAGCATACAGATGGCTTTGATGCAGAAACGCTTGAAGCAATAGTAGTAATTACAAAAACGCCCAACAGGTGGCAGCAGAGTTTAAGAGATCAACCAGGGCCATGCTGTAAAAAGCTCTTTCCCCCACTGTTTTAAACAGATTTGTGAATAATGATGAAACTTAGCTATATTCTAATGCTAATTGCTGCAAAACGGAAATAGAAATAACAGAAATAACAGAAAAATACTTTTTTTTCCGGATGAAAGAAGAGACTCTTAAGGGCTTTCTTTTGGTAGGTTCCATGTTTTTATGGCAATAGAACACAATATTCTGCGGGCCTTGCAAAATCAGTCAAAATCCAGTAAAAGAGCCGGGAGCGAAGGGGGTTGCTTTAGTGAAAATGGCTGCCAGTCAATGAGTTAAAAAAAAGTCTGGTGTTTGAATAAAGGGATTTATATTATACATTTTTAAGTAGATTTCACTGAAGAATAATTGACCGACGAGTCGATGATTGAAATAACATCTGCAGTCGCAGAACACCTCTGAATTCTTTGTGGTTATTCCGTGTGCTGCAGGGCAGCGAGATCTCGGCGATCCCGAGCAAATACAGCCAGGCCGAGTCCACCAAGTTCTTGGCCCTGACGGTGGCGTCCATATTGTGCATCGTGGGCGTGCTGCTGGCGTCCAGCGTGGTTTATTGCCTCCGACACCGCTCGCACCACAAACTCAAGGAGAAACTCACCAACCTGGGAACAGACGCCGGACAAGATGCCACCGCCACGTACCAGGTAATTGCCCGGGGAGGTGCGCCGTCGCACTTGAGCGGGTTTCGCGGTAACGGTCAGCTGGGTCAAGGTTTTGGGGTTCGCAAGTGTGAGTGTTCAAGATGTGGATGTGGACGCCTCCTGTTGGCTGAGTCCGTTTTTATCATTTGTGCCCTCATTTTTGTGCTGTCTAGAAAAATGAATAATAACAAAACGGAGCCGCTGAAAAAAATTGGCTAATTGCTATTGCAGCCGGTTTGTCATGTCGTAAACTAGAGCTTGTCAAACGGTTACATTTTTAACTTCTTAGAATTTTATTAATCCTGATTAATCACTTAAGAAGGCTTTTCAATCAACATTTTTTGCACGGCAAATTTAAAAAGCATCATTTCGACATTTAATGTTATGAGGACGTCTTCAACATTTTTGAATCCACTCGTTGTCCTCTTTATTATTAACATCCTTGTTGCCTTACTTGCTTCCATTCTTTCATGCCATCTTTGTATCCTTCCTTCTTTCAATTCTTGTCTCCATCCTTTCATGCATTCTTGTTTCCTTCAATTCCTTTCATTATCCTTCCTCCCTTCCTCCTTTCCTTCCTTCCTTCCTTCCTTCCTTCCTTCCTTCCTTCCTTCCTTCTTTTCAAACAACTTTGTATCCTTCCTTTCCCCCTTTCTTCCATATTTACTTCCCTCATTCTTCCTTCCTTCTTCAACCCTTCCGGCATCTTTCCTGCCTTCTTTCCTTCCAGACAAACCTTGTTTCCTTCCTTCCTTTTCTCCGTCCTTCCTTTTAAACAACTTTGTATCCTTCCTTTCCCCCTTTTTTCCATCTTTGCGTCCCGTATTCTTACTTCTTCCTTAAATCCTTCCGTCATTCTTCTTGCCTTTTTCCTTCCAAACAAACCTTGTTTCCTTCCTTCCTTCCTTCCTTCCTTCCTTCCTTCCTTCCTTCCTTCCTTCCTTCCTTCCTTCCTTCCTTCCTTTTTCCTTACCTTCAGTTCTTCATACATTTTGTCATTCATTGTGACCTTCTTTCCTTCTTTATTCCCTCATCCTTTTTCTCCAGCCTCCATTTCCTTTCACCCTTCCTTCCCTCCTTCTCACCTTTCTTCTTTTCTTTCTTCAAACTTTGTTCCTCCTTCTTGTCATGCCATCCTTGTTTCCTTTTTTTGCTTCCTTTCATACCCTGCTCATGACGTCCCTCATCATTCCTTTTTTTTCTGTCCTACCTTCCAAGTTGTCTTCTTTGTGTCCTTTCTCTTCTTAATTAGGATCCATGCCATCCTTCTTTCTTCAATTGTATGAGTTTACAAAACTGTCTTCAGGGCTCCAAATGATAAGCAATAGGATATAACGAATGTATGTAAGATTAAGCAGTGAATTCAAGTTGCAACTTTTGGCATTCATTAAAGTACACAAAACCTGTGGGACAAAAGTAATAATAGCATTTTTTCGGTAAAATTTTCAAGGGTTTTTATCATGTTTAGACATGTAAAAACCTTTATTGGTTATGAAGATGCTTTGTTTTGCCGGTCTTTTTTGATGATGTGTGGTGGGACCGAGTAGGTGTGCGCCGAGTCATGTCACGATATTGAAAAGTGATGCGTGGCCTCAAAAGTTAGCAAAAATGTGTTTTTAACACATGAAATTGACATGAATGCTAATGTTAATTTCCATGCGCCAAATGCGCCACTAATATTACGACCGTGACTTTGGCAGGAGTTATGCCGACAGCGCATGGCAGTCAAGCCGCCGGCGGAGCGTGCGGAGCCGACGTCGTCCAGGATCAACAGCGTGTCTTCGCAGTTCAGCGACTGCGGCGCCGGCGCTTCGGCCGTCAGCCCGTCGGCCCGAAGCAGCCTCTCGTCCTGGAGCGAGGAGCCTGCGCAACCTAACATGGACATCTCCACCGGACACATGATCCTGGTAAGGAGCTACGGTGCTTAGAAAAAGTCTACACACCCCTTGTTCGAAAATCCAAGGTTTTGTGGTCTAAAAAAAGGAAGCCAAGATTCCAAATTCCAATCTATTACTAGAACATCTGAACTTAATTTGTGGTTAATCAGAGGCTTATAAAATGGTGGATTAATTAATTAATCAAAAGATAATCAGTTACCAAAATAATCACCTAATTTGATCATTGATTAATTGTATAAAGGCCTGGATACACCAATCCGACGTCGGGAGTCGGACGGCGTGCGCCGTCTGATCAGTGTATGAATTACTGTCGTGAAGTCGGATCGAGTTGGAATACGTCGGGGGGGGCGTTTCCAGCAAATTCGACATGTTGAATCGACGTCGGGGCCATTTGATCACTCTGATTGGCTGTTAGCAAGCGAATCAGCGCACGGGGCAAGAAGAGCGAGTGACAACGCGGATAAACAGTACTCAACTCAACTTTAGGGTTTTTCAGGACAGCACACATGAATATTAAAGTCCCCCATGAAGAGGATATGATCATATTTCAGCATGATTTCGGCAAGAAGATTTGCAAAGTCGTTTGGCCGACTTCAAAGAAGGTGGCTTCAAAGCTGTGATCGATGTGGTAAATAGACGTTGTTTAAATTTAAATTTGCATATATCTTTTTTTTAATAGTCGCCGTTCCTCCACCTCGGCCAGACGTCCTCGGAGCGTCCAAGTAAGCACAGCCAGGCGATAGTAATTCAATCATAGCGGTAGACTCACCAGCGACAGTCCAGGTCAGGCAGAGGAAATACCAAATTTGTTGGAAAGGAAAAACTCCCTCAAAATAAACGTTTAGTTTGTCAATAACCGCGCATTTAACAGCGCCGTCCTTGTGGGAGCAGCAGGGGTGCGTGCATGGCTCTTCCGTCCGGCGGTCTCGAGGAAGCTCCTTCAGAAGCTGGAGGTCGGCACCGCGTCCAAAACGGGGGAGGGCAGCGCGGCCACAGGGGGTAGGCGTCGGATTGGATTGGTCCTTAAACATTCCGTCTTTTATTTCGGGCATCAATGATCAACACTGTCAACAATCTCACCACGAATATTGAATTTCCTGCGCAATAATGCGGCACCTTCATCAAGAGGGTTGTTGTCAAAAGGACATGCCATGTATGTGACAAAAGTGGACTTTACGCTATAGACTATAGGCGTATTTACAAAAAACATTCCAGCCCTAATTTCTACAGTTAGACCAGTGGAAAAGAAAATGATGATTTTGTCACGAACTGACCCCCCCACCCCCAAAAAATTAAATCAACATTACAGCTAAATTGGAGTTTTGCTGTTAAATCTACCCATCGGTCATCCTGCTTTTTTCTCATACTGCTCCCGCCCCTCCCCAAACATCTCAAATGTCTCACTGCACTTGAAAACATATTTCATAACACAACCGAATGGTAGAGCGAGCTAGCATTTGTTAGCAGGAAAGTTACAGTGCGACCGGAAAATATTCCTTCTGTGTCAGTACAAAGTCTTTCAACGTTACCTTCGTATTAACACCTTTGTTAATAATCCCAAACCGGGAGATTTTGCAGCTCAAGATTGTCAAGCATTCCGTCACGGTACCTTTCACGCAGCTGCCTCCCGGCCTCTGCCCCAGTTATGACACCCAGAAGCCAGAAAATTTATCGGTTGTCTTCAAACTGACATTCTGTGTTTGTTCCTTTCACAAGAACGCAAAGTTGCAACTGCATTTCCACCAACATTTCTCTCACGTCATTTCAACCAACTTTCCTTGTCAGTACCTTTCAAACAGTTGCCTTCTCGCCTCTATTGCCGCTTGGATTTTCACAGCCTCAGACTAAAAACTCAAGTCGCGAGGACGTTAGAACATTTTACTGGAGTCACTGACTACGTTTACATGCAGTCAATATTCGGGTTAAGGTCAGAATTCCAGTTTCTGAAACAATCGAGGTTACACATTTACAAGCGTGGCATGAGTTACTCCCGTTTACATGCTGATTTGTGCTCGATTTGAATATCGGGACCGCGACGCGCGGACAACGTAATTACGTAAGTAACGTCATTTCCGCTTTTCACTTACTATACGTTCACTCACCACGAGTGTTAATTTTGACAATAAATTTTTATTAAGTTTTAGTTATAGTCTTTTGACTAAATTTCAAGTTTTTTGTCATAATTTAGTCATCTGATTTTAGTTTTAATTCAAATTTTAGTCATTGAAAAAAAGAGCAATTTTAGTCGACTAAATTGACAGTTTAGTCATCTTTTATAGAGAAAATTATAACACCCATTTGTAACTTGTTCAACACGCAGGACACATTTAATAGTGTCTTTATTAATTGTTTCAATGAAACATGTTGAACTGACAATAATATAACTTAGTTTTCACCTAAATACAAGTTTTTGAGTGGTTCTTTTTCTTCATTCCTTCCGATTGGATTGTGTGAATTTTTGTCACTGTGTTGTTTTCATTTTCATTTCGGTCATGGATAAAATTGTCAGTCAATTTTATCGTTATCGTCTCAATGAATGACTTCTATTTTAGTTTTCGTTTGATTTTCGTCCCCAAAAATTTGTGGCGAAAATTATGCCGAAAAATTTTCGCCGATGAATTTATCACTGCTCACCATGCTAATTAAAGTTGTCGGTTTCCTCCTGGCTTCAAAATGTAGTTCTTTGCAGCGAGTGTCATGTTTGTTGACATCGGCTTGAGTATTTCCGCTGGGTTTACACGCCAGAAGCACGGACTTATTTACTTGCATTTACGGCACAAACTGTGGCGTTATTGCCGTAGAGACACGCTACTCCAAAAAAAAACACAGGAACGATATAGATTTGTAGACAAGATGAACTTTTTTTCAACTCGGCGAGGCTATGTGGAATTACCTCCTCACTTACACGGGTGAGTGCTTTCAAATGTGAGCATAAAAAAGGCTTTTCAAGTTTGTACAATCCGGATTTATTTATTTGTGTTCAAAATGCCATTGAAGTTTCACCCAAGTGTTATTTATGTACGTTAGCGACTTAGCAGCTGCTAATTGGGCCGCGGCCGCCATCATTTGTGCTGTAAAAAGTCTTCTTTATGATGCTGGTCAGTTATTAAATTCAACTGTAATATCTATTAAACCGTTGCAGCACAAACGAACGAAACAGATTCTTTCCCCCACATTTTGCGTGTGGTAACAGTTAGCATGTGCTGATTTAGCCACCATGTATAAAGTGCTGCTCCATTGGCTACGCATTGGTTCCTCTTTTGGTAGATCCTTTTTTTTGCCTCTTCTCATTGTGGCAGCTGGTCCACAAAAGCTGTCAATCATCGTTAAAGTTTGCCGTTTACTCAAAAGTGGCAGACGCCCTTTCTATGCTGCCAAAATGGCCGCGCTGGTGACCATTTTGAGACGCGTGACGTCAACGTCCGGATCTCTCTTGTTCTAGTTTTCCTAGTTGAGTCTTTTATTTATTTATTATTATTATTATATTTATTTTTTTAGCTCTCCTAGTTGTCACCTTTCCTTAGTTAACCACAAACCAGTAAACTATTTTATGAATGCGCATAAGAAACTGGCAGGGTTCAGTACCCCCAACAAGGTTAAGAACCACTGCCATAAGCAATTGTGACTTAGCAATGCAATTTTAGCTCTCTGCTCACCATGCATACCACCACCCGCACTTGCCATTCAGCAGGTTCCCCATGAAAACAACTTTCAGACCAGGACGTGTTCTTCAGTGTGCTTCATCACGTTTGCAGCAAGGCGAGTCAACACTGATTAGATAAAAGTGGGCCCGCCTCCAAGGAGCAGCCCCGCCTCCAAGGAGCAGCCCCTCCTCCAAAGCCGCCGACTTTCCATGTCGTCTCGCGGCCGCTGCTTTTTAATTTGATGCAGCTTTCAGCATCTTATCTTATGTTAATGTATTACTGGCTCTCATGTGGCCCTCCTCCCATTCCGTACCCCCAAACCCATAGTCCCCCCCCCCCCCACCCCCACCCCCACATCCTCTCCGCCTGTGTTTTAAGAGGATTAGTGGACTCTCTCTATAAAGCACATTATCTTGTCCTTTGTTGCGGCCCGGGCGAGTGTTGGAGATTATCCTGGGCGCAGATTAGCCCCCGCGCATTATTTTACGGTTTTGTTTTGTCTGCGATTTGCCAGCTGCGACGCGATCTGTTGCCGGGTCAAGTACGCCAGGGCGGACGAGCGGGTCGCCAGGTAGTCGAACGTATCAAGAAATGAATCAATTGTGTTTGTGACGTTAGCGGCAGGTCGATGGAGATGAACTAAAGTAGTAAAAATATTGTTGCAAAAAGTCATCTGCAGTTTTGTGCAATTCTTTTTTTTTTAGATGTAAAACCATAAAAAAGGCTTTCATGTGCGATATTTTTATCGAAAGTAGCGAAAGTAATCAAAATATCATTAGCATTGGATAAAAAGTACACATTTTCCAGTAATAAAAAAAAAATGGCTTTGATGTGCTTGTGCTTTAGCTGAACTAGTCAAAATATCATCGTCAGTTCAAAAGTATGTGCCTCCACTGTTTTACTTATATTTGTTTTTGTTCAAAATTAACAGTTTAATTAAGTAAGCAAAAGGACATATTTCCACGTTTTGTGATTTAAAAAATATATATATATATATTGGGGGGGCTTCTTCTATTTATACCTCCCCACCCCGACGTTGAAAAACATCTCTTTGATGTGCAATATTTTTATCAGAGGTTGTCAAAATAACATTATTTTGTATTTATTTGAAAAACGACAGAGATGGCTTTCATATGCTGTGTACGATATTTTACTTGAAACGAGCTAAAGTCGTGAAAATCATCATCGTCATCGGGTAAAAGAAAAACGAAAACGTTTTTTTTCTTTCGTTTTTCCTTGTATTTGTTCCAATTAACAGCTCGATCGAGACTAGCTAAACTAGTACAAAACTCACATCTGGGTATGCATAAGAAATGAATCTTCACATTTTGTACATTTTATTGTTGGGTTCGATATAAATCACCCAGCCCAACATATTAGCTGAAAAATAACAACATGCCTTTTGCTGTGTATGATATTTCCAATAAACAACAGAAATGGCTTTGATGTATTGTGTGCAATATTTTTTTAATCAAAACTAGCTAAAAAAAAAAAAGTACAAATATCATCAGATAATGCCTCCAAGGTTTTTTGATTGATCCCAATATGTGACACAATTGTCTTTGACATACTTGTGTTCCAAGCAACTGTTTAATGGATACGAGGTAAAATAATAGAAAAACCAACACTGGTTAATTTATATATAAAATTGTTGAAAAATTATTTGTATCAGCAACGACCTTGCATATGTCATTTATGTATAGTATAAACAATTTAGGACCCAAAACTGAGCCCTGGGGTTCACCACATGTGTCAGATATTGATATCTTTCATGTATCCAGTCTAAAACGACACCTCTAATTCCAATTCTCTCTCATTTTTTAAAGTAATATTTCATGATTTACTGTATCAAATACTTTTTTTTAGATCAAGGAAAATTCCAATAGACTATAATTCTTGATCAATGGGATCGGTAATGATTTCCATGGATTCAGTCAAAGCTTGTGCAGTAGAAGGATTTTTCCTAAAACCATACTGACTTATTGTCTAATGATTTGTGCTTTATTATAAATGTATCAAGTCTGTCATTAAAACGTTTTTTCCAAGATTTTTGACAATTGTGGTAAGATTGAAATGGGTCTGTAATTGCCACATTCATGTAAATGGGGACAACTTTTGCAAATTTTAATCTCATTTGGGAACGTCCCAGTCATAAATGATAGATTGCATATATAAGTTAGTGGCGCAGTAGAATTCCGTTTATTATTAGCTTAATTAGTTTCTTATCAATGTCTTGTGTGTCAGTAGCAGATTTTTGGCCGCACATTTTGCAACCAGGTGTCTTTGACTGTTTCCAAAAACATTGAGTACAAGTTTCGTGCTTGAATGTGTTCAAACTGAGTCCCGGGACCAGAACCGAATAGATAACAAGAAATGTATTAAAGCTATTTGTGATTTCTTCCGCGTTTACTACTTTCATATAATTGGCATAAAAGTATTCAGGATAAAATGGTTTCGCCTTTTTTTCTTTTTATAATCTCGTTCATAATATCCCATAATTTGCAAGTCAAATTGAATTGTAATCTTATTTACATTTGTGTAAAACAGTCCAATGAAAAGCGTGTATGCTCAAAAAAGCGCTCTTGACACATTCATACAAATATGACCATAATAAAACACGAGATAAATCTTAATCATGTTATTACCAGAGGAAAAAAAATATAATAACTGACAATTTTAGGAGATAAAGTCAAGACTGAATATTTTTATGCGGAAAGAAGCTGTAATATTTGCAAAAAAAAATTGTGTTTTTTTTTACATAAATTGTAATTCAGAATTGTGTGTGGGGGAGAAAAAAAATCAAATATTCCAAAAAGCCATTACTAGACATAAATCAGTCGATACATTTTTATTATAATATTCAGAGACAACAAAATTAGAACAAAGTCTGAATATTGCCAGGATAATTTTTACTGAAATACTTTTGTGAGGGTAAAAAGTGTTAACATTGCAACAAAAAGCGCTCTTGATTTTTGAAGAGGAATTTCCTGATTTTGAATGTTACCCCACTCGAGATGTTTCAGGCTGGCAGGATCCAAGTCGCTATTGTCTCCCTTTGATCACATCTCGACCAGCTTTTCTTCCAGATGCCCTGAAAGCCACAATGGCGTCTTATTGCATGTTATTGCGTATAAGCCCCTCCTCCCTCCAAGGGGGATTATTGAGTGTTTGGACGACACATGGTGATCTCAGCACCTCCTGATTGGATTGCAGTAATCCCTTTAGGCCGCCACAAAACCCTATTACTCTGGCGTTAAAGTGGGTGTGGGCAGGGGGGGTGTTGAGTGAGTTTGGGGGGGGGGGGGGGGGCAAGGGGGGGGGGATCATATGTTGGTGGATTGGGTAAAGTGTGTCAGATGATATCAACAAGGAGGGGAACCAAGCGAGTCCATCCATCCATAATGTCATGATAACAGAAAGATCACAGAGAAGTAACGAATGTGTTGCTTCCGGTGGAAAGGAACCAGAAATCACATATGATGAAGCTTACAAACTTGCGGTGCCAATGGTGGGGATCTCCCAGAACCGGCATACGTGTGATGGTCTTGAAAGATACAAGACCCTAAACTCTCTTACCAAGTGACTTATCATATCAGCAAATTCAGCCTGTTGATTGGATACAGCTTCATTGGAAAACCTCCAAAACCTGCAGCACTCCTGGCCCTCGAGGACCCGAGTTTTCCCACCACTGGGATAGAGCTTGAAATAGGTAACAAAGTGGACCGAGGGCCGAGACACTCGTGGTGTCAGGGAAGACTTCCCAGTCCCGAGGTGCTGATATTGAGTACATTGCTTGTAGAAAGAACCGAGACACTGGGTTTTACGTCGGCAGGCAATAAAGAAGTTTTACACAGGTGGTTTTCGCCGGGGATGAAGTTTTAAGATTTGAAAGTCCATCTCATAAATGTCTATTTTTGATATTCCGTTTTTTCTATGGCCATTCCTCGAGTCCATTTCAAGATTTGTTTCCGCCGTCCATTTCTGGCAAGCATCATTGCGGTCCACTTGGCTTCGTTTAAAACCGAATTGCGTTTTGTCCTCCTTTCCCGCAGTCGTACATGGAGGACCACCTGAAGAACAAGAACCGTCTGGAGAAGGAGTGGGAGGCGCTGTGTGCCTACCAGGCCGAGCCCAACGCCTGCACCGTGGGCCTGAAGGACGGCAACGCAAAGAAGAACCGATCGCTCGCCGTGGTGGCCTGTAAGGCAATCAGTCCGTCCTTCACCTGTCATGTCCTAAAAAGTAGACCAAGTTAGAAAAAATCTGGTGCATAAAAGAAAAAGAAAAAGATAAAAAATCTCTCAATCCCCAAGGTTAATATATACAGAAAAAGGGGCAAACATTCTATTTAAAATAGTGGCATGGTCCCAAAAAACGTATTAATACGTCTATGTAAAGTTTTTTATTTATTTTTTTATGCTAGAGCATACAGAAGGCTTTGATGCAGCCTCTGACCTGAAGAGGTTCCTTAAAGCAATGGTAGTTATTACAAAAACGTCCAGCAGGTGGCAGCAGAGTATGAGGTCAACCAGGGCCATGTTGGAAAAAAGCTAATTACTCACATTTCTAAATAGATTTGTGAATAATGATGAAACTTAGCCCGAGACTCGCCAGAGAAAATGTCAAGAAATTTTTGACCAAAGACGAGAGAGACGCAAAAGGTCACCAACATGAGCTGGATTGTATCCAATCTGCTTGGAATCATCCAGAACTTGAGGGGTTTTAGTGAGTTATTTTTTTCTCTCATTTCATAATGCGGTGTTTCCGACCCTTTATTTGATAGATTTGTACTTTCCTACAGTTGCCACAAGAGGGCGGCGTAGCACTGCATTTCTATTAGACAGGGCTGCGGCCTGACTAAATGAAGCTTTTTCACTCACTCCAAAATAGTTCCTTGGCACCAAGAGGCCACTAGATGGCGACGAAACAATACTTTTATATCAGACAGGGCTTTTTGGGCTGAGCACAAAAACACATTCATACAAATATGACCATAATAAAACAAGAGATAAATCTTAATCATGTTATTACCAGAGGGAAAAAAATTATAATAACTGACAATTTTAGGAGATAAAGTCAAGACTGAATATTTTTATGCGGAAAGAAGCTGTAATATTTGCAAAAAAAAATTGTGTTTTTTTTACATAAATTGTAATTCAGAATTGTGTGTGGGGGAGAAAAAAATCAAATATTCCAAAAAGCCATTACTAGACATAAATCAGTCGATACATTTTTATTATAATATTCAGAGACAACAAAATTAGAACAAAGTCTGAATATTGCCAGGATAATTTTTACTGAAATACTTTTGTGAGGGTAAAAAGTGTTAACATTGCAACAAAGATGAGAACAAAGGCCTCATTTTTGTGAATGTTATGAGGGAAAGTGAACAAGAAAAGATTTTAAATATTACAAGATGGAAGTTATAGATTTACGGAAAAAGTCTTTCATGTAATTCAATTACGATAAAAAAACAAAATATTTTAAAAAGTGTGAATTTTGTTATACAGCTTTACGAGAGAAAAATTCTGTAATACTTTGATATTAATTACAATATGAGCAATGTTTTTGAAGGCAAAATGTCTCAACCATTTGACAAGAAGCTAGAATTGGTTGATTTAACACAAATAAATCTGCTGTAAGAGGGCAGAGACCGTCTATCGTAAAAATTATTCATATTTTGCACACTTTGACTGCAGAGAAATGTGATGAATTATGTAAAGAAAAAGTCCTCAATTGCGCCTATTTCCCATCCAGATGATCATTCCCGCATCACCTTGCGACTGGAGAACAGTCAAGGCAACTCCGACTACATCAACGCCAGCCCCATTGTAAGTACGCACGCACGCACGCACGCACGCACGCACGCACGCACCCGCGGCCTTCCATCCAAGCCGCTGACGGGGCATCCCGCCTGGTGAATATTCATGACCAAGACCGCCGGCCAGTGTCGGCGTGAGCAACAAAAAAGGGATCCACCCCCTCGGGAAAGGGATGTTTTTCACCTTGGCCCTCGCTAATTGTTACCCGTTTGTTTACTTTTCAGCCGCTTTGTCGAGAAAAAAAAAGCGTGTTGGGATTTATAGGAACTTGTTTCCCCCTCCAGGCAGAACAGCAACAACACTGCATCCACAATGACGTTTTTGTTGGAATCAATCTGTTGAAACATGCCCACAAAGGTGCATTCTATTAGCTGCAACGCGCACAAAAGTTCTTAAATTAGTATCTTGCTGAAGCAGGGTGAGCCTTAGATTAGTTTTACGCTTGATTTTCTGAAACCAAACCGTTAAATATGCTTAACTCATTTGCTTCCAAAAACCTAGAAATATGTGAAATGTTTTAAGTGTCCCAAAGACGTGTTTATACGTTCTTTCAATGCTAGAGCATACAGAAGGCTTTGAGGCAGCCTCTCAACTGCAAAGAACATTTGAAGAAATGGTAGTTATTACACAAACGGCCAGCAGGTAGCAGCAGAGTATAAGAGCTCAACCAGGGCCATGTTAAAAAAAAAGCCCATCGCTCACATTTCTAAATAGATTTGTGAATAATGATAAAACGTATCTTTATTCTAAATGCGCTAATTGCTGCAAAACAGAAACAGATAGAAATTTACTTTTTTCCTGATAAAAAAAAGAGACTCTAATCTTTCTTTTGGTAGGGTTTTTATAGCAATAGCAACAAAATACTGTGCGGGCCTTGCAAAATCAGTCAACATACAATAAAACAGCCGGGAGCGAAGGGGATTGCTTCAGTGAAAATGGCTTCCTTTCAGCTTATCATAAAAATAAAAAATACATCATCGGGATCTCTTGAATTTAGATGAAGCTATCAAATATTTTGCATATTGATTATGCTACTGATTCTCCCATTGATTAATCGAATAATAATTATGAAATTTTGATGAGGTGTATGTTTTACTGTTGTCCACTTGGAGTGGATATCCCCATATAGTATCGGTAACTATAAATGCCTGTGGTTTTAAAAGGTAGGGCCTGACCTGGTGAGTGACATAGAGTGCCCCCCCTCCCTCCCAATTCTCCCTTTATACTTAAAAAAAAAAAGGACCCCCTACTTTTTTTTTTTAACAGATTTTTCGTTTATTTGCATTTTTTTCATTACATTTCTAAGAAACATCAATTATTTGCTGATTTTCACTATTGGTTGTCGGTCCATATCCGGGTGAAAAGTGGTAATCTGAAAAGAAAGTTGTAATTTTGCGCAAAAGGCCATTCAGGCACATATTGGGAAATGCAATGTAAAAAAAAAATGACGGAGAAAAAAAATCTCAGTTTTATTAGATCATACATGTATAGGAAAAAAATATTTGTGCAAATAAGTGAAGGGGTACGGAAAAAAAAAGTCCCAAGGCTTGAAAAGAAAATAATACTATGTTTAATGTAAATTTAGGGAAAAAGTCTTTCATGCATAGTTTATGAGAAAAGTAAAAATGAAATATAAATGCATGTGGCTTTAAAAAGTGGGGCCGGGCCTGGTGAGGGGCATAGGAGTTAGTGTTTTAGTGTATTTTCTCCCCGATTCTCCACTTTTTTGTAACTGATCTCTTGATGCATTTTTTTTCCAATTATTGGCTGATTTTCATGATTGGTTGTTGGTCAATATCCAGGTGAATGTAGCAGGGATCCACTGCATTTAGAGAAAAAAAGTTGGAACAAAAAATAAATAAAATCATTTGGGTGTATATTGGTAAATAAACAACGTAATTTAAGCCAAATGATTACAGGTAAAAAAAAAAACTATAAAAAAAATCACATATGGGAAAAAATATTTATGCAAATATGTCAGGGGGGAAACGTTTGAATATTATGTGGAAAAAAATACTAGGTATACAATATATTTAGGAAATAGGTCTTTCGTGCATACATTTATTTGTAACGCAAGTTTATAAAAATACAATATAATGTCAAGGTAGCTTAATTTTTTATGGGTCTTTAATGTAAATACGACAAGTCAAATAAATAAAGTCGTATTCCATTCTACTCTGATCAAAACCTGAGAAAGGTCCTACATTTGTCTTCCTTGTCGTGTCCCTCAAAAGAGATGATTATTTTCTCTGCAAATGTGCACTTCTGCCTGCGAATATACATTAACTATGCAAATAAGCTGAATTTCACCTGCTGCGGTTTCTTTTTTTTTCTTTTTTTTTTGCGTGACTCAATTGCATCTTTGGACATTTTAATGATCAACAAGCAGGAATTTGCTAGCAAGTGCGTTAGTTAGTCCGGCCGCCTCACAAAGGCTTCGGGGGCAACCAATTTTGCACGCCTCAGAATTCATCTGTCTCGTCTGCGTAATTGCCGGCAGCTAAATTGGCCTGGCCTCATAATTGCGTTTGGCGTACAAATTTGAATTTGCATGCTAATAGGCGGTGCCAGCTAGCTAGTTCGTCACCTCGCGCCCACGCTGTTCTTCCGCAATTTTAATCGTGGAGGACGTGACGGGCAGATGGAAGACGTGCAGTGGAAGGCTATGTTTAAATTGTAGTGAAATCCGATGCTTTTATGTAGTCCATCCCACGAGGGGCAATTCATTTGGAGCTCAACAATCAGTCCATTAACAGATAAGTGAATAAGCATCATACATCAAGACACACAACAAGGCATGGGACAGGGGGACGTGTCGAGGCCTAAAAAGCATACATTTGTAGAACAAAATAAGCAACATACAATAAGATGAAAAAAAAAAACCTTAGTAATAAGAACAAGACAAGAGAGAGAAAAAAAAGAGAAAAAAAAAAGAACAAGACAAACAAAGAACAATGAAAACAGCTGAAGAAATAATTCCGTAAATTACTCCTTAAAAAATATAAAAATGACAATCATTTAAAATGATTTATATCCGATATGGTATATCCGATTTATAGCCACATACAAAGGATAAAAAAAAAAATATATATATATATATGGAAAAATCGGAATTGGACTGTTCACACTGACAAGACAAAATCAAACAAAAATCGAGATTGTTGCTGAATGCTAAAAAGTCCATTTATGAGGCTAAAAATATAGCAATATTGCTAAATGTTTATAAGCAAGACTTAATTTCATTTTTTTGTAATTCAATTATTGAAGTTATTTGAATAATCATCTCAGCCCTACTTAAATTTGAATAAATAAAAAAAAAAGTATTTTTCATTGTGTCAATCAAAACTGCATTCAAATCCATTTGTCTATAGTTTGGATATAAATTCCGAATATACGAGAGGAAAGTCATAATATAATAGAAAAATTAATTCAAGCAAATTTAGAACTATGAGAAACGGGATTTATGAAGAAATGTATATATGTGTATTATGAAAATAAAGTGCAAAGTAACGTTTATGAAAATGAAGCAGAAAATCTACTAAAAAGGTAATTAGGATGAATATTAAGACCAAGAAAATTCAGATAAATTATTTTTGAATTCCAAGAAATTTTAAGAGAACGTGAAAAAAAACAAAGATTTTTTAAGAAGGATTTGAATCCTTTTGGGCATTTTTTACGAATGTTTTGTTACCGATGAATGTAACGCTGTTACTACTATCCTGAAATGAATTCATATTTTTGTGTTTCACGCAGATGGACCATGACCCTCGCAACCCAGCCTACATTGCCACGCAAGGCCCGCTGCCGTCCACCGTGGCCGACTTCTGGCAGGTAAAGCTTCGGTCCGATCACAAGTCTGAAAACTTCCTTAGCACTTCCTGACAGTGTGTGTTGTTTTTTTCCTTTTCTTCCAGATGGTTTGGGAGAACGGCTGCGTGGTGATCGTCATGCTGACGCCGCTGGTGGAAAGCGGCGTGAAACAGTGCTACCACTACTGGCCGGATGAGGGCTCCAATCTCTACCACATCTACGAGGTACGCCGTCCGGACCGTGCGCTCTTTAGGACTTTCTTTGGTTTATGGGAAAAAAATGGTAGGCATCAATTCGTCGTCGTAATTGCGGCTAAGTGTGTGACGGATATAGTTTGAGATGGAAGCGTGTCACCAGAATACCTGTTGCGTCAAGATTTTGTGGATAAAACTATCTTTAGATTGACTTGATTCGTATGGCGATAAGGTAGTGATGCAACCGATCATCATTGATCCGCGATCGGTTCAGATCAGACCCAAAGGTTCGGATCGCGCACCATCCGCGGATTGGTTGGTGAGAAAAATTCACAATCTACGCTAAGGCTAACTTCCAAATAAAATTGACCAAATACAGTAATGGGGTCGATGCGACAGATTTTTTTTTCTTTTTTTACACATCAGCGCCGTTTCCGGCCGCGGTTAACACTCGCATCCCCACCCCTGCGCCCCCCCCAACTGCCGATGAGCGCGAGCGCGTCTCGGCTATCTGAAATGCTTCGGACACCGAGACGGACTCGCAGCCTCGCACCCGTCGACGGGAACGCGCAACCGAGGGGCACAAAGGCGGAAGCGCAAGTACTGGCACGCGGCCCACGCATCGCAAACCGGAAACGGAAACAAAGTTGATGGGTGAAAACCCGGAAGTCGGAAGTCCCGCCTCCTCCGTGGCATCTAGTCCATACATTGACGGCAATGCAAATAGCCTTAGTAGACTTTTACTTTGAAGTTGGCCCACGTTGGGCACGTGACGGTTAGCTAGACTTCCCTTTTAGACGTCAAGGAGTTCTTTATCGTAGTTTTGATTGACATTAAAGTTGCGACCAACATCAACACAACGCTATCCCGAACTCATATTCAATCGCTAAGAAACCGCTAATTAATGACGCCGTCATTGTATGATACGGCAGAAGTCTCCGATGTAAGTGGCTAGCAGCTAGCTGTTAGCATTAGTAACGAGTGCCCGGCCGGTAATTGACTTACTTGAATTCCTTTTTCAATATTCTGGACTAAGGCTACTTTGTATTGTATTTGCCTTTAATACCTTGTTATTTTACACATGGGCCATGTAAAAAAATAAGAATGTTTCTGCCACTGAAAGTTGTGGTCCTAAATCCCAAAGGGCTATAGACGACATTTTGGTTCCAATCTGAACCGTGACTTTTGCGATCCGTTGCAAACAACTGGAGTGATTGTTATCGATTTGTAATTGAAGTGAATGGTATCAATTGTTTCTCATCAAATTGTGTCGAAATAGGAAACGTTAGTGCATCGTAAAAAGGATTCGTCGCGGATTGGCGAAGTGAGGTTTTGGGAAACGATGGCTGTTAACGGCTGCAAGAGCTGGAGTTGTTGTTGCGTTGCAGGTCAACCTGGTGTCGGAGCACATCTGGTGCGACGACTTCCTGGTGCGTAGCTTCTACCTGAAGAACATACAGACCAATGAGACACGAACCGTCACGCAGTTCCATTTCCTGACTTGGCTCAACCAGAACGTGCCCGAGACCAGTCGCACCCTCTTGGACTTTCGCAGGTAAGGAACCCCGGCCGCCTCTGACTCCACGACTTGTCAAAAGAAAAGGTTTTAATGAAGGTTTCACTGGTTGTTTCAGGTGCAAAACTGTCTGAGCATTGAGTTTTTGATAAAACAGGAGGTCAGTGAAGGGAACACTGGAGTTCTAATCTGTACTCGGGTAGGAGCGTTTCGTACCAGATGGATGCTTTTTCAGGCTTAATTATGGCTGCTTCAAACCAAAATGGCCACCTTCTTGTTTCCTTTCAAGCGTGACTTCTTGAGACTTTTTTTGTGGTTCTTCTTATGATCGACATTCCTACCAAAATTCGTGCTGCTAAGTGGCTTGCAGGGGCTGAATTTTCAAAAACGTCATGACTTTTATTAGAAATCCTGTTTTTATGTTTAAAAGGATTGATTCCAATCCAAATGGTAGACTTCCTATGTCATTCCCAGGATGGATTCGAGGGACATTTTTGTGGGTCTTTTTTTCTTTTTTTTCAAAACGATGCTGTTGCCTCCTTGTGAGTGTTGTTTATCACTCTAAAATGACTTCTTAAAAAGAAAATGGCACACTTCCTGAAACTTCTTTGTGGGTCCGCCCCTAATAATTAACATGTCGACCAAATTTCGTGTTGCTACGTCTAATTGGCTTTGGGGGCTGAATTTTCAAAGCGTTTGTGTGGTTGACTAAGAGTTTTGTTTTATCATCCTAAAATGGCTTCTTAAACCAAAATGGCAGACTTCCCGTTTATTTCCCGTGATGGCTTCCGCATACTTTTTTGTTGGTCCACACATGTCCCAAATTTCATGTTGCTACGTCAGACTGACTTTGGATGCTGAAAAACAATAATGTTGTTGACTTAAGAGTTTTTTAAATCACCCTAAAAATATTTTTTTAAACAAAATTGCTACACTTCCTGTTCCTTTCCCGGATGGATTGGAGATACTTTTTTGTGAGTCCACACATGATTGACATGTCTACCAAAGTTCAACGTCAAACTGGCTTTCGGGGCTGAATTTTCAAAAACGTGTTGACTTTTATTAAAATGTCTTTTTTTATGACCTTAAAATGATTGCTTCAAACCAAAATGGCAGACTTACTGCGTCTTTCTCATGATGGCTTCTTGAGACGTTTTTGTGGGTCCGCTCGTAATTGACATGTGCACCAAATTTCATGTTGCTACGTCAAACTGGCTTTGGAGGGTGAATTTTTCAAAACCTCTTAAGGATTCAGGGAACCTGTCGTCATAGGAGGCGATGTTGTAGGAGACGGAGTGGTTGGTGTGGTTACCATGGAAACAAGCTTCTACCCCCCCACCCCCCAAAAAACAGCATGTTAATCCCACCCAACCCCTTTACCAGCTAACTAGCGGTTGCCAGTGTCATTTTTGTGATGTTGCAGCTAGTAATATGAGCCCAGTTGCATAGTCACAAAAGTGATCATTGGAGACTGTGATTCTGCAACTGAGGGGGCCGCATGGACCCCCAAACCTCACCAATCCCTTAACACCCCCCCTCGCCCCCCGCAAACCCTAAAACTAACCCACCCAACAACCCCTCCCCCCTTTCCAACTTTTTCCTCCTCGCTGTGCCCGCTGACCCAAGATGACCGCTCTCCTCCTTTTTTGCTTATTCATGCTTGGCCTGACTTCCTCTCCCACGCCTGCACGCTCGCTTGAGCCCCTTTCATGCTGTCCATCAAAAGACGGATTATTCTCATCTTTTTTACCGGGTTGCCGTTCCCAATCAAATGAGGGGGCTGATTCTCCCATTTTGTCGGCTTCCCGGCATATCGGCGGAATGACGGCCGCGTGAAAGGGGACACAGGAAAAATGGATGGGGAAGATTAACGCGGTCACTTCACCGTCCCTATTGTGTTGAGAGCAATTGTTGCTGTCCGATATTTTCATACAACATACGTCACTGAGACTGAAATTGTGGAATTCTGTGTCATTGTGTGAAAGCGCACAATGTCCTGCTTCACCAGATTCTGTGAGAAATGAAAAGGAGGATACAGTAGATACTGATTGATCTCTGTGTGAAATGTGTGTACTTGAAATGGGGTGTTCAAGACATAAATGTCCAAATTTTGGAGACAGATCTCAGGTGGGACTTCACCTGTGTGAAACACAGAAAGTTCCTAGACAGCATTTTTTCCGTCACGTCATCATCTAATTATTCAAATGCAGGATTGCCCTGTCTCTGTATGAAAGCGCTTAATGAGATGGGAAGTTTTAACACTTGCCATTTCTCCCACCCTGTTGTGTTGAAAACAATTGTTGCCGTCAGACAACTCTTGAGCAGTCACACGTTCTAAATCCAAATGCGGGATGACGTATCTCTGCGAAAAGGTGTATTGGGGTATAAGTTTTAACACCGACATTCAGTATACCACTTCACCGCTGGGTTCTACCGTTTCGCCTGTGAAGCACCACTTTTGCGTGATCTATTCATAGAAAAACTCAACACACACACTCGGCCCTTTCACACTGCCCCTCAAAGACGGATTTTTCCGAGGTTCCTGATCTGTGTGAAAGGTACTGGCAGTGAATTGGGTGGTCGGGTTGATGTTCTGCCTTTGGAGGTTATATTAGAGGCAAAACAGTGGCTGTGTAAATCTAAATCCCTGGAATATGTTAAAAGGGGGATGTTACTACCTGGCACTCACTTTTGCGTGAAAGGCACAGGTGGTTAAAGGCCAGCTCAACCGTTACACCACACTAATGCAACAACATGACCTCTTTTGTCAACTCGTTGTTCTCCGCCGAGTCATTAGGCTTAGCGTGGCGTGACCGCACCCCTTTTGCGCACCCCCCTGCCAGCTGTTGCCATGGCAACGTGACTTTTGACTGCAGTGAGCTCCCACTCGGGGTGTGTGGGTGGAGAGAGACGCAACTCCCTTCAGGCCCGCCATCCAACCCCCCCCCCCCCCCCCCCGCCAACACAGCAAGTCACTTTCACACAGCGGGTTTCCTCAAAACTGACAGATGGAAAATTGTCGTTTATTTGTCTGTGCCTTTAACGCACAACCTTTGGGATGTTGGTGTGTCTGTGTGAAATTCAGATAATTAGATGACGTCAGCATCTTGCATCACAAACTTCCCACCTCTGTCCTGGCTTTCTGCTATCCCCTTTTCACACTGCTGCCAGCCCATCGTGCATACTGTAAGAGGTGCAAAAGTAGAGCTAGCATTTGTTTCACACAGAGGTGAGTGTTTGGTTTTATTTTTTCCTGTTTTCGGCTTCCATGCATTGGCTTTTACACAACCCTTTGACACTAACTCCATTGGCAGAATACCTCCATTTCGCGTCGATACCTTTCACACACAACAACTCAGGAATTTTTTTTTTTTTTGTCTATGTTGAAAGTGAGAAAATTATTAGTGTATGCCAAAATAATTGACTGAAGCGGGAAACGTATCTGTGGTACGCCCGATTATTTGATACATGGTAATATAAGAAAGGGTATGACTTTTGGGTGTGAAACTTCACATCTCTAGTGGCAGCTTCCCCTTACACGCTGGCGGCCGCTTTTAGGCCTACTACGTCTGTAGCTGAAAACTTTACGGGTTCATAATTTCAACCCTTCATTCTGTGTCTGTACCGTTCACCCAGATTAATGGCGTAAGGATAATGCTGGCCTTGATAGTTAGTGTGAAAGGGGCTAGTGTATAATGGTCCATATATGAGTGTCCGAATCTGTCAGATGTGATCTGTCTTTCTGTGTTCCGCTTTCCTGACATTCCTTTCTCTGAAGCTTCCTTAGGCGAATTTTTTTTTTAATGTTGATACCAAAGTTTTTGCTTCCGGGGTGTGACGGTAGAGCCGGCATTTACTTTTGCTCGGAGAGCTTTTTCTTTCTTTTTTTTTTAATTTTTTTATTTTTTTATTTTTTGTCAAGCTTCTCCTCGCAGGAAGCTTTGAGTAACGTTTCACAATTCCGAGGAACAAGAGAATCATGACTAATGCATGCTCCCGCGTGGAACGGATCGCGCACAACCTGCAGCTTCAATCGGCTTCTTTGGAGTTCTCGTCATCAAAGAGATTTTCACGCTTCTTTTCACAAGAGACGCTCCATCAGCTGTCGACATCGACTGATATGTTTTTTTTTTCAGGGCCGATGCCGATTATTAGTAGTCAAGGAGGCCGATAACCGGTATTTCAAGCCAATATTCATTTTCAGTAAAGAGTGGGGGGAAAAATTTTTTTGAATACAAATGCCAATCTTGTTGTATTGTCTTAAAGCGTGTTTATTGAACAATTTTTAAGACTTTTCAAAATGCAGTTTTTTTCCTTTGAAAATTAACATCCTTTTAAATTTCTAACAAATCGTTCAGGGAGCTCCCAAGGTTATCAGTACCTCTTAAAAAGTTGAATGGAAACTTAAGCAAGTAAATAACATAGCTTTCTATACTTTTCTACAGTAAATATTTTTTCCCTAAATTTAAAAATACCTGAAATCTTAAACTTTCACATTTCTTTGCTTTATTGTCATCATCATTTATTTGTTAGGATGTAACGATAACGGCAATATCGTCATGTCACGATATTAAAAGCAGCACATCTTGTTAAAAAAGGTCTGTTGATTTCCATTTGTGCATATCTAGCGCCCTCTGGTGGCTAATGTTTTTAGTGCAGTTTAATTTTCACAAGGCATGTTTTGGCCCTTCTCTGTTTAAAAGCTTGTGAACAGAGTCAATATGTGGAGAAACGCAATGTGTGCTTGCATTAGCAAGTAAGTGCCTCAATATATATTTATATATATTATATTTACATATTTTTTATGTATATAATATGTATCATATTTTAATATTTTTTATTGCTGTAATTTTTTTTTGTATGAGCTCTTTTTTTCGTTTTCAATATTGTGACCTTTTTTTGTATCGCCAACCTCCCCACAATATCGTGATAATTATGGTATCGTGACCTTCATATCGTGATAATATCGCATCGTGACGGTTTGGATATCGTTACATAGTATTTCTAATCAGCTGCTTTGCTTGTGTTTTCAAACTCCAAAAATGTGATCTTGGCCTGGTTCTAATCCATACTCGGGCAGCAGTTTGCAAAGGCTTGACCCACTTCGGAGCAGATCTGTTTCACGTCGTAGCGGGTTAGCGTTCCTCGTGCGGCGTGACGGCGAGCTTCCAAAGACGTGGCCGCTGAGCGCCTCCTTGTGTTGTTATGTTTTGCAGGAAGGTGAACAAGTGTTACCGCGGACGCGCCTGTCCCATCATCGTGCACTGCAGGCAAGTAGCGAGCACAGAAAAGCGAACTCGCGCCATCTCGCACCCATCGAGATCATAGTTGATCAAAAGTAAAAACAAATAAATAACGCAGACTAAAATTGAAGAAAACAAGTTTGTTAACGAAATAACCAAAAATGGAAAAGCAAAAATTCACCGAAACGATGTCTTATGTTTATAAAATTAAGACGAATTAAAGCAAACATTTCCTTTGTTTACATCTTTGTAAATAAATATCATATGTGCTTTCAGGGTTCATTTGAAATGTTTTGTTTCACTGTTGCTGTACGTAAACGGGGCTCCGTGAAGGCACTCCAAGGAGGGGGGGGGGGGGGGGGGGGGGTATAATTTAAAAGTATATGTAAATATTTCTAAAAATGAAGTTCATAAAATCACTAGGCAATTAAACTTCAGTGTCCTAAAAAGCCAGCATTTCCCCCGTACCAGAATGGTTGGACCCAACTTGTAAAATGCCACCTAGAATTACTTATTAATCACTTGAAAACTTTATTTAAAATTCAGTTAATAATGTTTTTGAGAACAGAGCTTTACTACAGTATCCCAAACGAAGACACTTTATGTTGATCATTTGTATGTGCAAAAATGTTGAATAATGATGAAACTCAGCTACATTCTAATGCTTATTGCTGCAAAACGGAAACAGATAGAAATCTAATCTTTCTTTTGGTACACTCACAAAAAATATTTAAAGCCTAATTTAAGATTTATGTCATTTTTTTACATAACAAATTCCCATGTACTTTAAAAAAAAGAAGTTTTTTAACACAAACCTACCAAATAAAACGTATATGATATATATTCATTACTGTGATTTTGCAAGGCCCGCAGAATATTGTGTTCTATTGCTATAAAAACATGGAATCGACACTCACAGAACTAATTTAAGATTTATGTAATTTTTTTACAAAAAAATTACCATATATTTTTTTTTAGATAATTTTAATCATTTATAATTTATTTCATTCATTTATTTATATAATTTATTTTTTTATTATTTTTATTTGTATTTATTTATTTAATAATTTATCATTTTTTATCAATTACTCTTTTTTAACGTTTTTGGGATGTCTGCATTCAGTTTCATCCCAAAAACATGAAAATATATATTTTTTTAAATGCACATATTTTTCACAAAGCAGTATGTTTATCGGGTATCGGTAACATGATAGACTAATGAATATGTATCATATAAGATTTATTTGGTAGGTTTGTGTTGTCATGTAAAAAAACAACAACATAAATCTCAAGTTAGGTTTAAAATATTTCTGTTCCATGTTTTTATAGCAATAGAACACAATATTCTGCGGGCCTGGCAAGATCAGTCAAAATCCAGTCAAAACAGCCGGGAGCGAAGGGGATTGCTTCAGTGAACAAATAATGCATTCAAGTTATTATTAACGTGAATTATTTTGATATCAGCAATTTATCTATATTTGCTCAACGTGGGCGAGCATGCGCACTCTTTCATTGTTGATACTTTGCTGAATGACGCATGATTTCTGAAACGTATGTTTTCTCCTTCCTGTACAGCGACGGCGCCGGCCGAAGCGGGACGTACGTCCTCGTCGACATGGTCCTCAACCGGATGGCCAAAGGTCGGCGAATGGCATTTCTTTCAAACTGGCCCTCACTTGCATTGTCTGCGCCGAGCCCAAAAAACATCCTAATTCTCTGCACTTTATCGGTTCAAACTTAATTAGGCAACGAGCAATTAGCATTTTGCATTCATGCATTTATGCAGCGCACAAAGGACAAATATTTAAATGTCCACCACTGCCAAAGAAGATAAGGCCATTAATTACTTCAATTACTGACTTCACAAACACTAACATTACAATGACGTCATCCCCCCCCCCTTGTAGTAGCCAAGAATAACACCTCTAGTAATGCATCTACACACTTATTACAATGTAATAACACAGTTATAACACAATGTGTGCATGTATGCACGCATACAAGAGTGTGTGTCACGATTTATTTTTTAAATCTTGACAGAACTTTGTTTTCAATCTTCTTTCAAGCAAAAATAGTGTGACGCCATCTTGTGGCCAAGAGTGGAGTCAATAAACCAGAGGCAGAAAAAAATTGTTGCTTAATAAAGTGCAAAAAAATGCATACAAATCTGCAAACATGTAACTGGTGTCTAGTAACTAGTAACTGATTATATATTTTTTTCGAAATTCTGGATGTTTTTTCACTCCACGTTGCCATCGTGTAGTCCCAAAGCCTCCATCTCATTTGCCAATGCTTGCCTTCTTACCAGGAAATTTTTAAAATAAAAATTACACTGCTTTAAGATAACCCCCCCCCCCCCCAAAAAAAAACATTTTTCGCAGCCCTTCCTCCTGCAATAAAAACCCATCATGTTGCTTTTCATCACACTTTCATTTTATTCACACTCATCTCGAACCCCTGTCAAGGGAGGGGGGAGGGGGGGGGGGTTCAAGGGGCATATTTGACGTTTAAAACAGATGGACAACTCTGAAATATAAAATGCAATAATCATTTATTTTCATTAATAATTTTTTTAAATTCATAATTAATTCAATTATTCAAATGAACTACTTATTTATTATTATAACATTTTATTCTCCTTTTTTTTTTTACCATCAAATAACTCCCACATAATATTTATACACCGTGCTTGAAAAATTCACGCCTTCCGGGGTATTTATCGTCTGATTCCACATTACTTACAGTATTGGCACAATTTAATGTTAAATATCGACTTTTCATTTTCAAATGTGTGAACTTTTTACACACAACTGAACATCATCATCAGCTGATACTGCTCAGTGGCGCATTTGGTCAATTGCATTGTCCGGTAAGGTGGCGCCATTGTTGTTGTTTTTTCATTTTTCCATTGGGTATCATTAGTTCCAGTCTCCATCAAAATGAATTGAGGGTACTGCATGCCTAGGTGGCGCTATGGAGTTTATTTATTTATTTATTTTACCATTTTTTGATATCATCAGTCATATGCGTTTGCATAGTGGCAGCGTTTCCTCCCTTCGGACGAAAGATCCAATTTGCAAACATTGCAAGTTGGCCTGTTGTTCGCTTTTCTTGAAAGATGTCAACAAACTTTCCAGCGTGGCGCCATTTTTGTTGCTCGGCGCGCACGGAAATGTCCCCCGGCTCGCGGGCGCGGTGACGTCGTCGTCCCACACTGGAACCGATGAGGGAATCGTTAGCAAAACGATGCCAAGGAATCGAAACATCGGGCGCCGGTTCTCAGCAAAAACTGGTTTTCGATTCCCATCCCTCGTCTTTCTACAGCTAATCAGTGGATTTTTGCTTTTTTTTTTTTTTAATTACACCTAATTAGTGTAATTTAGCTTTTTCTTACTACAGTCTTACTACAGCTAATTGGTGGATTTTTTTTTATTTTTCTTGCTACAGTCTCTCTACAGCTTATCAGTGGATTTTTGCTTTTTTTTTTTTTAATTACACCTAATTAGTGTAATTTAGCTTTTTCTTACTACAGTCTTACTACAGCTAATTGGTGGATTTTTTATTTTATTTTTCTTGCTACAGTCTCTCTACAGCTTATCAGTGGATTTTTGCTTCTTCTTTTTTTTAATTACACCTAATTAGTGTAATTTAGCTTTTTCTTACTACAGTCTTACTACAGCTAATTGGTGGATTTTTTTTATTTTTCTTGCTACAGTCTCTCTACAGCTTATCAGTGGATTTTTGCTTCTTTTTTTTTTTAATTACACCTAATTAGTGTAATTTAGCTTTTTCTTACTACAGTCTTTCTACAGCTAATCAGTGTAATTTTGCTTACCTGTAGTGTAGGCTGTGAAGTAAAAAAAAACTCGACTGCAGTTTTAGAATGACAATTTTGGTTTCAATCAGCATAACATTTTAATTCAACAGATATTTTTACCTCCCAAATTGTTCCCCAGTTTTATTTGGAACAATTATTTCATGCTATATATGAGTTTGTTCTTTGGAAATCCTTCGAGATTCATGAAAATGTCCCTCAAACCTTTCCTTTTGCGTGCATGTGTTTGTGTGTGTGTGTGTGTGTGTGCGTGCGTGCGTGTGCGCAGGCGCCAAGGAAATGGACATGGCGGCCACGCTGGAGCACCTGCGAGACCAACGGCCCGGCATGGTGCACACCAAGGTCATAAAGTCACGCACACGCCAGGCAACTCACGGGGGACGCTTGATTAGGGACACATCACGTGTTTTTTTTTTTTTTTTTTTTTTGTGCAGGATCAGTTTGCGTTTGCGTTGACGACGGTGGCCGAAGAAGTCAACGCCATCCTCAAAGCGCTTCCGCAGTAAGAAGCAGCCAGCCAGCGAGCGAGCGAGGGAGCCGTCTTCCTTCTCCTCGCCTCGGTTGGTTTGCGGTCTGACGTGCGCCCTTCGTCCTCTTCCTCCTCCTCTTCATCTTCTCCAGTTCTTCGTCCATCTCGTCTCTTTGCGTAGCGCGAAGTTTTAGAGCCAAGGTGTTTCCTCTCCTCATCTTTGGTTTTCATTCGTTTTTTCTGAGTGGCCTCCCCCAAGGCACACATGGAGCGTTTTCAATTGAATGGAACACACGAGGAGTTTTATTTCGTGACGCGGCAGTCGGCAAACGTTGAGTCGGCTGTTGTGAGCTCGAGATAAACCGTCAGTTGTTGTTGTTTTTTTTTCGTAACAAATAGCAAATGGAGATGATGTAGCATTTTATGCTTGACTTGTCCATGCAGTAGCAGACGACACCACAATCACCCCAAATTTGTTTTTATTTATTTCATTGTGGGAAGGCTAAAAGGCCAAACATATTGCGAAAATTCACGCCACGATGGCTCGGATTTTTCTCGCCCAAAAATGCACCATTCATTGCCAATGAGCCTTGTTTCCGTTATGAGTTGTTTAAAAAAAAGCAACAGTAGAGAAAGTTGCTGCTTGAGACGATATGGAGGACCAAAACTGCCAAAATTATGAATAAATAAATGAACAAATAAATGAATAAATAAAGGAATAAATAAATGAATAAATAAATGAATAAATAAATGAATAAATAAATGAATAAAAGTGAAAATAAAAATGGTTATAAAAAGTAGAATTCAAAAATACAATCCAAAATAAATAAATATGAATGGAAATAAAAACAACTAAATATATGTATATGTAAAAATAAATACAAAAATAAATGTATAAATATAATTAAAATATCAATCAATAAATAAAAAAACGCTCTGCTCTCATTTATTTCATTGATGCTGCAGACGCTCTGTCAGGACAAAATGTGATTCAAATGAGGAGGCGGTCCTAAGCGTGTCTTGGGTTGGACTCCGCCGTTGCAAACTGCCTTTCATTGGTCGAGCGAGCGGGTCGGCGAACAAGGAAGTCTCGCCGGCTTGCATTGGAGAACGCCAGCAATGGACGACGACGATCTTGTCCAACGCGACTTGAGTTGCTCGACCACAAGTCCAACCCAAGACACGTTAGGACCGCCCCCTCATTTGAATAACATTTCGACCTGACAGAGCGTCTGCAACATGAAATAAATAAACGTGACAGCACAGCGTTTTTATTGATTGATTGATATTTAATTCTATTTATATATTTATTTTTTTCCACATGTATTTTTATTTTTTTTATCTTGTTTATTTTTGTAATAATTTTTACTTTTATTTATTTAAGAATATGTATATAGACAGTATATATATATATATATAAGGATTTAATTTTAGAATTTTTTTTTAGATCCGTTTTTATTTTCACTTTTATTCCTTTATTTATTTCTTCCTTTATTTATTTGACATTTTGTCCGTTTTGATCCTCCATATAACTCGAGTTGAAGTCATCTATATTCCCCTCCAGCGGTCAACAACATTGACCGATTCTAATCATTCCAACCTCAACATCTTCATCTCATCCCATCTCACATCATTCCACATCGGTCAAAATCATGCCAAATAAACTTCCACATGCATCAATAATGCTTTTTTTTTTTTTTTGCGTTTCAGCATTCGCACGCAATTTGTCCAGAAATGACAAATGTATTGTTTGTTTTTGGTATTCTCTGACTAGTTGTGATTTCGATGGGCCGCCTTCACTTCCAGACACGCAACGTTTTTGTTACGATCGTAACTTAGATATCAATGTGATAGCTTTAATACGAGTTGTCAGCATGAGGTTTTTTTTTTTTTTTTTTTTTTTTTTTTTTTTGCAGTATTGAAAGGGAAGACAAGAATTAGGGCCCGGCCGATATTATGGGCCCCATTTTACGTCGACGGGCGGCCATGCGCTTGGCATAAAAACACTCCACCCACAGTTGGACTGCTTTGCGCTCGACTTGTTGCTTGTGATTTTTCTCTCCATTTTCAAGTTCAGCAGTTTTAAAACAGTCAAATGTTCTGCCGTTAATTCGTAGCTTGATTGTTGTAAGCGTTAAAGAACCAAAAAAATGAGTTGTTTTAGTTATACGATATATTTTCTTCTATTTTCGCTGAAGCAACCCCCTTTGCTCCTGGCAGTTTTACTGGATTTAGACAGATTTTTCAAGACCCACAGAATATTGTAATTCTATTACTATAAAAACATGGAAGCTACCAAAAGAAAGATGAGTGTCTTCTTTCATCAGGAAAAAAAAGTATATTTGTGTCAGTTTCCGTTTTACAGCAATTAGCATTAGAAGAAAGCTAAGTTTCATCATTATTCACAAATCTGTTCAAAACAGTGGGGGGGGGGGGGTCTGGTTGATCTCTTATACCGTGCTGCCACCTGCTGGCTGTTTTTGTAATAACTAGCATTGCTTCAAGCATTCTCTTCAGTTCAGAGTCTGCATCAAAGTCTTCTGTATGCGCTAGCATTTTAAAAAAAAACATTTGAAAAAAACGTATAAATACGTATTTGGGAGCATGGTCATATTTAAACTAGAGCATATTTATACGTTTTTGGGAGCAAATTATTTAATTGAAAAAAAAATAATCGGACTCCCAAACTCCGTATGAGTCGGGCCCTAATAAAAATGCTCTTCCAGGTTTTAGTTTTTTTTTTTGCCATCGTCACGTGTTGATTTAGTCCACGAGAAAATCCTGCCTGTGGTATTCCTGCAATTGTTTGCCGTAATAGCCGCGTGATTTCCAACATTTGCCACCTGACTGCTTTCTTGTGCACGGCTTCCGAAATCAGGCCGTCGATAGATCGTCGGTATTGATATTGTATCGTCTATGGCCGGGATGCAAAGAAGCGTTAAATCATTCTTTGCTGGTTATTTCATTGATTTGATGTCGGTGTGCTTTACAATTGCGCGTGCACGCACACACACACACACACACACACACACCATCCGCATCAGAATATTGTACAGAAAAGTAACAGAAGCTATTTTGTTCTATTGGTGTCAATAAAGTTGTAGTGTGAATGTCTTACGTGGGTGTTTTTTATTGAGCACAATTGTGTGTGCGTGTGCGACTCTGCATATATAGTATCCATGGGAAAACATGTTTTATTTTGTGTTATTAGATTTTTAAAAAGGTTAAAAATTGCGAATAAAAAAATGATGTAAATTTTTTTATTATTTTGTTAGTAATCTCGATGGACTCAAGTTATTTCTGCATTTTAGCATTTATTCAAAAAGTGACTCATTCACTGCCATTGACGTCTATAGACGTCAAAAATTAATTTGAACTATTTCTATGAGTTTAACATTTTTTTCCCCACTTTTGTTAACAAGAGTATGAAAACCTAAAAAAAAATATTGTACATTTAGAATAGATATAAATGTTTTGGTTAATCGTGAGTTAACTAGTGAAGTCATGCGATTAATTACGAAAAAATGTAATCGCCTACAATAATATTGTATTTTTTTATTTTTTATCTTTAAAAAAAATATATATATATATATATAAAATTAGGGGCGTCAGGCGATTACATTTTTTAATCATAATTAATCCCATGACTTCACTAGTTAACTCACGCTAAACGGCCAAAATGTCAACCCGTTGTTGTCCACGCCTACGCACGGGCAGCAGTCGCTATGTGGCCCTCACGCCATATGTTGCCTACACCAGCTGAAACGTTTGGGAAGCCCCCAAAACGTCAAGAGATTTCCTCCCAAGACGGAAAGAGATTGAACGGGCATCAGGCGCGCGTTTTGGATGAGCGTGGGCGCCGCCGTCCGACGCCGGGTCACTTGATTTCGATTTTGCCGCCTGGACGCCATCAGCTGGGAATTGCAATATTTGCATGACCAAATTGCTTTGGACCGGCGGCCGCTTTGCATAACTGCGCCCGCGAGCGAGACTGAGGCGATGATGAGGAACAAGTTGAAGGCGACGCTCAAGTCTTTGCGATGTTAGCTTCAATATTTTAGCAATCGTGTCGTCAATGTAAACGTAATCAATCGCGTCTTTGGCTTTCAAACAAGGGTTCGGTTCAAGTTTGGGTTTTTTAACTAGTAAGAGGGTTACAAAGGAGGGTTAGGGTTGAAAACTAGGGTTAGGATTTCAAGTATGGTTTTGAATGAGGGTTTCAAGTATGGTTTTTAACTAGGGTTCAGGGTAAAGGTTGAAATTGTGGTTGGGTTTTCAAAAGTAGGGTTAGGGTTTTAAAGTGGGGTTTCAAACTAGATTTAGGATTTCAATATAGGGTTTTAAGCTCGTATTAGGGTTTCAAAGGAGGGTTTCAAACGATCAAATTGGGATTTTAAAAATATGAGTATGCTTACAAAGGAGGGTTTCAAACTATTAGGATTTCAATATAGGGTTTTAAACCAGGGTTAGGGTTTTTAAAATGTGTTTCCAACGTATGGTTTAAAACTAGGCTTTTGGTTTCAAAGTAAGATTTTCAAACTAGTATTGGGGTTTCGAAGGAGGGTTTCAAATTGGGCTTAAGGTTTCAAAGTGAGATTTGAATCTTGGGTTTGGTTTTCAAAGTAAGGTTTGAAACTTGGGTGAGTGTGGGACCGAGAGGATGAGCATCCATAACACTGTGACTCAAACTCTTGAGCCAACACGTTTTGCAGTGTGTATGAATAACCCAACATTGGCTCCAATGCCAAAACAAACCCAGCACTGGGTTAGCTATTTCACCCAATTTGGGTTATTTTTAACCAAGCAGTTTTGTTAAGTGTGTCAAAGATCGGTTTGATGCCTCATCGTTGACATCTTATGAATGATTGAAAAAAAAAAAGTTGGGTGCAAAATAACAAAGTGACTGAGCAACTTTTTGGGTTATCTATTTACAAAACTTTTGGATTCAATGAAATACCCCAAAAGTTGGGTCACTCCCTTTTTGACCAACTTTCCAAGTTTTCAAGTGTATTTTCTAAAACTCCTCATTGATGCCAGACCAACGATGATGCCTTTTGCGACGCTCGTCAGCAATGCACTCGAGCGGGCCGGCGTCCATAATGCATCGCTCGTCTCCTAGCAACAGCGGCCGACCTCTTAGCCGCAGCGGCTTGGCGGCAGCCACAAACATCACCGACTTCCAAGCCGCCGTCCAATCAGGAAGCAGCGCCACGGAAACGGGCCAACCACTTATCTGGATGAAGGTCGGTCACGCTGTGAGTTGTGCGGGGAGCGGGGTTCGAACGTATTCCACAAATGTCGATGGGTTAGGCATCAGTTGAGGAGGCACGCCACGCAACATGAGATCCGCCGACAGCCTTTGTAGGTGTTGGTGTTTTGGTTAGCAACAGAGTGCAAGTCAGCTCTTTAATGACCATCGAGAAGGTGACGCTTGAACGTGCGGAATGCGCGATGGTCGGCCGTCTTCTTGTCGGAAAGCGATGAAGGCAGACAAGAAAAAAAACGAATTGTTTGTTACTTCAAATGAGATGGAATGTCTTTCCACAAATCCAAAAAAGGAGCGCTTTTCCATCGGCCCAAAGGTTCCCGTCTATTCTGGAGATTCATCCCTCCTAACGCGCTTCGACGGGAACGAAGAAAAGGAGGAGGAAAAGCAGGGGAAGGATGAGGAGGTGAAGATGAGCACAGGAGAAGGGAAAGGAGGAAAGACAAGACAGAGGAGAGAAGAGGGAAGGGGAGGAAAAGGAAGGAAAGGGGGGCAGAGGGAGGAGAAGGAGAACGTTCATGGAGATGAAGAAGAGGAGAAAAAGATGAAGAGTAGAAGGTGGAGGAGAAGGAGGGTGAGAAAGAGGACAAAATGAAGGGAGGTGGAAGAAGGGGACTAGGGAAAGGGGGAAAAAGAGGAGGACCGGAAGGAACAGAGGGAGGAAGAAATAGGGAAGAGGAGAAAAAGGAGAGAACAGCAGATGGGAGAAGGAGGAGAGAAGAAAAGAGGGAAGGGGAGGAAAAGGAGAAAGAGGAAGTGGAAGGAGGAGAGAAAGGAGGAGAAGGAGATCAGGTGCAGCAGGAGAAAAAAAGGAGGAAGGCGAAGGAGAAAGTTCATGGAGAGAAAGAGGAGGAAGAGTAGAAAGTGGAGGAGAAGGAGGGTGAGAAAGAGGAGGAAATGAAGGGAGGTGGAAGAAGGGGACAAGGGAAAGGGGAAAAAGAGGAACGGAAGGAACAGAGGGAAGAAGAAAAGGGGACAAGGAGAAAAAGGAGGAACAGCAGATGGAAGAAGGTGAGGAGGAGAGAAGAGGGAAGGGGAGGAAAAGGAGAGAGAGAGAGAGGAAGTCGAAAGAAGAGAGAGAAGAGGAATAGAAGAAATGGAAGAGAAGGAGAGCAGGGTGGAGGAAAAGGGAGAGAGGAGGAGAAGGAAGGGGAGGAGAAAAAGAAGGAACAGCAGATGGAAGAAGGTAAAGAGGAGAGAAAAAAAGAGTGAAGGGGGGACGAAAAATAAAGTGGAAGGATGAGAGAGAAGAGGAGAAGGAAGAAAAGGAAGAGGAGGAGGAGAGCAGGTGTAGCAGGAGAAGAAAATGTAGGAAAGAGGAGAAGAGGGAGGAGAAGGAGAAAATTCATGGAGAGAAAGAGGAAGAGAAAAGGATGAGGAGTAGAAGGTGGAGGTGAAGGATGGTGAGAAAGAGGAGGAAATGGAGGAAGAGCGGGTGGAAGAAGGGGACAAGGGAAAGGGGGAAAACAGGAGGACCGGAAGGAACAGAGGGAGGAAGAAATGGCAAGAGGAGAAAAAGGAGGAACGGCAGATGGGAGAAGGTGCGGAGGAGAGAAGAGGGAAGGGGAGGAAAAGGAGAGAGAGGAAGTAGAAGGAGGAGAGAGAAGAGGAGAAGAAGGAAGGGAAGAGGAGGAGAGCAGAGTGGAGGAAAAGGGAGAGAGGAAGGGGAGGAGAAAAGGGGGAAAGAGGAGAAGGAGGAAGGGAAGGAATAATAGAAAGAACAACAGGAGCAGAAAAGCAGATGGAGGAGGAAGAAGGAGGAGAAATGTCCCAGCAGCGTCTTCCCTTTCTCACATGATCCAAATGCGTCAAGCTGCAGCGGTCTCAGGCAAATGATACAAACAAGAATGATCCTGAATGCGGCAGGCTCGCGCTCCATGCTGGACCCCCCCCCCCCCCCCCCCCCCCCCGCACCCCCAACCCCCCGCAATCATTTGCATTTATATTGAATTAGAAGGCACCCAGATGGATTCTAATGGGAGATTACAGGCCCGCTGCACTGCCATTACGTCAAATAATGATATGGGCGGGGTGGGGGGGGTGGTTCGTTTTTGAGGGAGGGGGCGGCTCTGATGCCCTCGTGTCACCATCTTCACATTCCAATTGACATCCCCCATCACCACCACCATTGATCCCACCTGTAATATATTCGACAGCCAGCGTCTCGTTTCATCACCGCAATTTCCAGAAGAGGCCGGAAGTGGATTTAGCGCCTCCTTTTGATCCTCTGGCGTCAACGAGCTCAACTTGGACAAAGAGAGAGAGAGAGAGAGAGAGAGAGAGAGAGAGAGAGAGAGAGAGAGAGAGAGAGAGAGAGAGAGAGAGAGAGAGAGAGAGAGAGAGAGAGAGAGAGAGAGAGAGAAACAACAACCTCTTCCCTCATTAAAAAACAAAACAAAAAACATAACAAACGATATAGGACCAGTGCATTGTGGGAAGACAGATAAACACTCTTCTTGCGGTTGCAAGATGCTCCATTAAAAAGGAAAGAAGAAGACCGGAATGAGAGCTGTGATTTCAGACTCGCCAGACTGATCTGCACGATCGTACGATAGCCGTCATTAAAGGCAACACAAGAGTACAGTAAGATGTATAAAGTAGGATTTCAGACTGTCCTTGAAGGGAGCACCGGACTCCACTCGATGGAAGCTTCTCATATCAAACAATAGCACCACCAAGTGTCCGTTTTGAGCAAGTGCGGCGTTTATTGGTCTCCCGCGTTTTATTGTGAAGGCTGCTCGAAAGTAGGAAGTAAACAATGTCCACGCTGTTTCCGGTTGTTCCTTATTGTTTAGCTGCCCTTGCACCTACTTCATTTGTTGGTTTCGGGTCGGTTCCGTCCCGCGCAGGCCATGAGTGTTCTCATTCCGCGTATCGAGCAGCTGTCTGCCCGGGTGGTTCGGGTTTTGGGTTGCAACCCGGGACCGATGACCCTGCAGGGCACCAACACCTACCTGGTTGGAACCGGAGACAGGTGACGGAATTATTCGAACCGTGCTCTTTTATTTGAGCAGCGCTTATCGCGTAAGATCGCTATGTGGACAAGTGTCACGTGTCTCCAAGTGTAATGCGAGAAACGTTAGTTTTAATGTCGCGAAGACAAATTCCGTTTGAAATTGTTGATATTATGCGAATGCTTGGCTTTAGATTCTGCCACCAAGTAGAAAGAAAAAAAAGGACAGCAATGGAAATAATTGTTCGATATTAGTCGTTACTTCGAAATACATTCTCCTTCAACTTCACACGAAATCCATAAACAATTTGTCAGGGTCTTGCGTTGCTTGACTGCGCATGAAATGTTTACAGAAAACAGTTAAGGAAATGGAAATGATCAACATCTGTTCGTTGTTATTTCGGCGTGCTATAAAAACACTGAAATGAAACGATTAGAGGGCTTTATTTTGCTTTAAAATGAATACACTGTCGTTCACCCAAACGCCACCGTAATTTGTATAGATTTGAGGTTTGCCTAAAAAGTTGAAGTTATAAAAATACATACTCAGCATGTATACGTAGTTGTTTTCCATACAAGTACTTTAAAAAAAAAAACGCCTAGAGGACGTTTTAATGCTTAAAATGTGTTGATACTGCCGATTCCCTTTTTGAATTTGTCCTCATTTTAAATTTGACGGTTTGTAGCACAATCCAGCATGGATACAAGAAACCGTGGAAGCAATACAATCACTTCATCCGTGTATTGATTGGTTTTCATATCAGCGCAGGGTTATTATAGTTTATGAATTTTCATTTGAGTTCGTTTATTGTTTTGAGTTTGGTTTTTCTTTTAATCAGGGTGGTTCTGATAGTTTAATTAGTTTTAGTTTTTTTTTTAAATAAATGCTTATAGTGCACAGGGCCCAGTGCTTCAACTTCCGGTTTCCTGAACATGGCGCGCTCGTCACAGCCGGTTTGCGACGCCAGAGCCAGACGCAATATTTTCATTCGATTCTGTTTTTCTTTTACACCCGTTCAACACGCACCGTGTTCACTACTGATACTGCAGACGATACACACGCCATTGTTGGTTATTCTTTGATTTTTGTCTTTTCATTTGTAATCAATGATTTAGATTCATTCACGAAAGCTTGGTCGTGACACGTGAACAACCTTGTTTCAATGTGAATAAAATACACCAAAGATTATCCCCTGCCAGCATTTGAGGATTTAATGTAGCTTCGGATGTTACGGTCGTTCCATTAGAGAAATTTGCTTGATTGATTCTTCATGTTTATAGAAAAAAAGTCAAAATCAAAATCAAAACAGTTTATAAGTTTAGAATTCATATGTCTTTTTGATGCAAATACGCAGATTGGGCTCTTAATTGTTTTATGTTTCCGTTCGAATTTTCTTCAGACGAGTGCTCATCGACACGGGCGAACCTGCCGTCCCCGAGTACATCAGCAGTCTGAAGGAGGCGCTCGGCATGTTCAACGCCAGCATACAAGAGATCCTGGTCACGCACTGGCATCACGACCACACGGGCGGCGTGGACGACATCTGCAGGGACATCACGGGTGAGGACATCCCGACAAAAAAAGGGGCCAAATGCAAGTTGAGCAGGAAGTGTAACCTTATGCGGCAGGTTCCGAGGTCCGGGTCAGCAAACTCCCTCGAGCCGGTCGGGTCCAAGAGGCCTCGGGGAGCCACAAGTACACGTACTTGAAAGACGGAGACGTGGTCCACGCGGAGGGAGCCACGCTCAAGTCAGTTCACATTGTTAAGTTATTAACATTGTTTTTCAGTTTTAATTTATATTTTAGCCGTTTTGGATTTAGTTATAGCTGTGGAGCTCAATGAATGGGATTGTCTATTGTATCTGTCTCACTTTCCTGAGAAAAGAAGGGAGTGTATGTAGTCTGGTCTCTGTCGGAAGAGACAGGCTGATTATTGTTTTTCTCTAATCTGATTTATATCTATGGGAACAGAAGGGGGGATTTTTTGGTATTCACTGAGTTGTAAACAAATGTACTGTGGGCTGATGGGAGGAGACTTTTCGTATTCACCCACTTTTCAATAAATAATGATGTGCCGGAGTAGAGAGACACAATCTGACCAGAACACGATTTGAGTGTCGTCAGTTTTTGTCATCAGAAGCTTCTGTTTTAATGATACCTTTGCAAAGGGACTTCTTCACCAGAATCTCACCATTCAGTTAATTGAACACACAAAGAGTACAATACTTAATATTGTCTACTCTAACAACATCAAAACAGGATTTAGAAAAGTGCTTAAATGCGACGGGATGAAACAAAAGGAGGTCTTTTGACAATCACTCGCAAGCTATGATTTCCGACTGTCCGGGAAAAAAAAGATAGCTGAGACAGACAAATAATTTATTATTAACGTTTGTTGTCAGGGTGATTTTCACGCCGGGCCACACTGACGATCACATGTCGTTGCTGCTGGAGGAGGAGCAGGCCCTGTTTTCGGGCGACTGCATCCTGGGCGAGGGCACGGCCGTCTTCGAGGACCTTCATGACTACATGCGCTCGCTGAGGACGCTCATGGACGCCCGCGCTGATCTCATCTACCCCGGTGAGGGGAAATTCCGCGCCTGCTGTCGCTGCTGTCCTTTCCGTGTACCTCCACCGAGGAATGTGGCGTTCTCCTGTCTTTTCCTCAGTGGCACTGTCTCCAGACCAAAACAACATGGCTGGTCATGGCAGTTTTATAAACCTTTCATTTGAGCTGAAATTCTTGTATCGCACCTGACACTTTTCTCCACCCGTTCCAGCCTGCCTGCATACGCTTCCTCCGCCTTCTTGGTCTCTTCTCCCTGTAACCTCACTCTTTCACTCGGGTCCCTCCCATTCACACACAGACACTCCAATCCGTCTTGCTACGGCTAACCTTCATTCCCTTCCTTTCCAGGGCAAACCTCCACACCTCGAGCTTCTCCTCCACCTGTTTCCTGCTCTCACTGCAGATCACAATGTCATCTGCAAACATCATCGTCCACGGAGATTCCCGTCTAACCTCGTCTGTCATTCTGTGCATTACCACAGCAAACAAGAAGGGGCTTAGCGCTGATCCCTGATGTAGCCCCACCTCCACTTTGAACTCCTCCGTCACACCTACAGCCCACCTCACCACAGTCTTGCAGTCCTCATACATGTCCTGCACCACTTGAACGTACTTCTCTGCCACTCCAGACTTCCTCATACAAAAAAACACAGTTCCTCTTCTGGGCAACCCGTCGTAAGCGTTCTCCAGATCTACAAAGACACGATGCAGCTCCTCCCGACCTTCTCTGTATTTTCTCTATCAACATCCTCAAAGCAAATACTGCATCTGTGGTAATCTTTTTTTTTGGCATGAAACCATCCTGCTGCACACAAATGTCCACCTCTGCCCTCAATCTAGCTTCAACTACTCTTTCCCATAGCTTCATTGTGTGGTTCATCAGCTGTAGTTGCCACAACTCTGCACGTCTCCCTTGTTCTTAAGAATGGGCATCAGCACACTTCTCCTCCATTCCTCAGGCATCTTCTCACTATCTAAGATCCTGTTGAACAACCCAGTCAGAAATTCTACTGCTACCTCTCCTAGACACTTCCATACCTCCACAGGTATATCATCAGGACCGAGTGCCTTTCCACTCTTCATCCTCTTCAATGCCCTTCTCACTTCGTCCTTACTCATCTTTGCTACTTCCTGGTCCACAACAGTCACCTCTTGTACTCTTCGTTGTCTCTCATTTTCCTCATTCATCAACTCTTCAAAGTACTTTTCCCATCTTCCCATCACACTACTGGCATCTGTCAACACACTTCCATGCCTATCCTTTATTACCCTAACCTGCAGCACGTCCTTCCCTGTCCAACCTAGCATACAAGTCATCGTAAACCCCTTGTTCGGCCTTTGCCGCTTCTACTTTCACCTTACGCTGCAATTCCCTGTACTCCTTTTTACTTTCTCCAATCCTCTGTGTCCCACTTCTTAGCTAAACTCTTACTCTGGATCCACTTCTGCACCTCCTCATTCCACCACCAAGTCTCCTTATCCCCTTTCCTTCCAGATGACATACCAAGGACTGTCCTACCTGTCTCCCTGAACACTTTTGCTGTCGTTGTACAGTCATCTGGAAACACCTCCTGACCATCCAGAGCCTGTCTCAACTCCTTCCTGAAAGTCATACAACACTCTTCCTTTTTCAGCTTCCACCATTTCGTCCTCTGCTCTGCCTCTGCCGTCTTTGTCTTGCTCACCACCAGAGTCACTAGCATCCTCTGCTGTCTGGCTACACTCTCACCTACCACTCCAAGATGTAGTCTACCTGTGTACTCCTACCTCCACTCTTGTAGGTCACTCTATGTTCCTGCCTCTTCTGGAAGAAAGTATTCACAACTGCCATTTCCATTCTTTTTGCAAAGTCAACCACCATCTGTCATTTTGCGTTCCTCTTCTGGTTCCCAAACTTGCCCATCACCTCCTCATCACCTTTGTTTTCTGCACCAAAGTGTCCATTGAAGTCTGCACCAATGACAACTCTCTCACTTCTAGGGATGCATCGTTTCATCAAGGTCCAACCAAAAGTTCTCCTTCTCCTCCAGCTCACATCCTACCTGTGACGCATACCCACTAACAACATTGATCATCACACCTTCGATTCCTGGCTTCAGGCTCATCACTCTGACACTTTTTTTTTTTTAACCTCCAGGACGTTCCTAACAAACTCCTTCTTCACGATAACTCCTACTCCATTTCTCTTCCTATCTACACCATGATAGAATAACTTGAACCCTGCTCCTAAACTTCTAGCTTTTCTCCCTTTCCACCTGGTCTCCTGAACACATAATATGTCCACCTTCCTCCTCCGCATCATGTCAACCAGCTCTCTACATTTTCCTGTCATGGTTCCAACATTCAAAGTCCCTACTCTCAGTCCTAGACTCTTGGTGTTCCTCTTCACTTTCTTCCTACGAACACACCTTCCTCCTCTCCTTCGACTAACAGAAGTCCGGCACCCTGTATGTCAACAGCATCGATGGCGGTCGTTGTTAACCCGGGCCTCGACCGATCCGGTATGGAAGTCACATATTTGATTCGCATGTTTGATTTGGCCAAAGTTTTTACGTCGGATGCTCTTCCTGACACAACCCTCTGTGGGTGGTGCTCTTGGCAACCCCCACGGTACAGAACACAGAAATGAAATTCTTTGCCTTTTTATGACGTTGCAAAGGTTACAACCGGTCGATAATCGTTACAAGTGAAATTGGCTGCGAGTTCAAAACAATTGATGCTGTCACACCAGACGCTGATGTCATCTAATGAGCTGAACGCGAGAAACCGCTATACATTTGTACCGCCGCGATGGGGGTCCTGCACTTGACGTATCGTGGAGCCGATGTCAAATGAGCTCCAATGCTCCGTGGTGCGCAGGTCACGGTCCCGTGGTTCAGGACGCCGGTGTCAAGATCCAGCACTACATCAGCCACCGCGATCAGAGGGAGCAACAGATCCTGGCGACCATTCGGGCCGGAGCTGGAAAGACCTTCTCCTCCATGGAGCTCGTCAAGATAGTCTACAAGGTTCGTAAAAGGCTTATTGTAAAATAAAATCAATTGACTGAAGTGTGAGCACGAACTTTTCCTCAGACTTGTGAATGTCACAAGTAGTGCCCCGACCGATTAATCGGGCGCCGATTATGATCGGCCGATTATTGCCCGTCAAATATCTGCCAAAACAATCGGCCAATTGGGCCAAATAGCCGATTATTTTCCCCTTAAAACGTTATCGAAGAAAACCGAAATTTCCGACACTGTGAAAGTACCCAGAATTGCTCACGTAGCATTAGCAACTAGCAAGTGTGTCGCATATGTTATTCTGGTTATTCTGTTGTCCCCCGAGCGTCCTTTAAGCTGTTTAATGACATTCCAGATGGAGTTAACTGTAAAACTAAAACACACAATAAGAATAACATCCGCTGTGTATTTAAATACAAAACATGCTTCGTTTTTACAACATCGCTAGCCTAGCGCTAGCATCGACTTCGGGAGTGATTTTCCTTCATATAACGAATATTTACACACAAATGCTGTGGAAACACAAACCCACGGGTAAGATAACACAACGCAAAGGCCCAAATTCTTCCCAATGTGTGAAAAACGAGATATTTTAATATAATTAAATCGTAACTTTCTTCTGTACTGACTTTAAGTGTGTACACCATGGATGCATGGGACCACACTGCCCCAAGAGGCTCAAACGCGCAGAACAGTCAGTATTTGTTCTTTCAGGTTTTTTCACTTGCTATTATTTGAGTATATTCTATTCTTATTTCACTTTCTTATTTTTATGTTGTCATTGTCTTTTCATGTAATATTTAAAGTTGATATTTCAAGGATTCCAACATATCATTTTTTAATTTTAATTAAAAAAAAATTATATATATTTTTTATTTTTATTTTTAAAGAGCTCAGTATTGTTCATTCGGTAATGTCATCATCATCATCATCAAAAATGTTCTCAGAATTCAAGGATGCAAACATCTGAGGATTTTTTTTTGTTTTAGCACACATTTCCACATGATATTTTTGCAGCCCATTTATGTACTCTAAACATATACAGTACAGCAGTTGGAAACAAGTAAGAATGGTTTTATTATTGACACAAATCTATACAATAACCTTGTATACTTCATGATTTTTGTTGATAAGGTCATACTATGGACTTGTCATTCAAAGCCGAGTAAATCTTGATAGCAAAAGTTAGGAATGGGGCATGGGGATAATTTTATGCATTATATATATTTTTTTAAATAGTTGGCCGATTAATCGGTCATTTTTTCCTGCCAATAATTGGTATCGGCATCGGCCTAAAAAAAAAAAAGCATATCGGTCGGGAACTACTCACAAGGAAGAGGGACAAAAACACACTTGTGTCATTGTCGTTTGCTTTTTGTAGAAGCGACTTGGCAGAAACGAAAAATTTGATTTTTGTTTTCCATGTTTACGATGCAGGACACTCCGGAGCATCTGCATCAGGCGGCCAATGTCAACCTGGTGCACCACCTGAGCAAACTTGAGAAAGAGGGAAAAATAAGTCAAGGTGAGTTATCTGTGGGAAAGGCGAGTAACCATGACGACAGACAGACAACACTTTATCAGCTGTTCTCCCCCCCCCACCCCCCCCCCCCCACTCAGTGACGGCTGAATCGTCACAGAACAACACGTGGAAGAGTCATCTTTGATGACGACGATGTGACGGATTCAGAGAAAGTAATTACGTTGATTTTATTCAGAAATCAAAAATGTTCTTGACAATATGTCCCATGTGCCCCCACTAGTCTAAGCCAAGGTTATTTTATTAAACGAAATAACTAAAACTAAAATAAACATTTTCGTTAAGGAAATAAAATAATACGGAAGAGGATTAGGGCCAGTGAAGAGAGAAAAAACAAGTTTGGCAACATCCGCACTTTCTATTTTCAGAATTCTGCCTTTAAAGTTAAAGGGACAGTTGAGGTTTTTGGACATGAATCTGCATGGCATCCTCACCTAAAATAATGTGCAATCATCACTGACTTACCGCCGACATCGTTTTGTGATCCGAGACCCGGTCCGGTTTTGGTCGAGACGAAAGTAGTCACGGAAATAAAGTGTTTTTCTTCTAAAAACAATTTGTGATACATTTGCATCACAAAACTGCACATTAAAATATTTTTCTGTTCGTATCAAAATATTTTACCGTACGTTTTATTGTACATTTAGAACAGATATCAACTTTGCCATTAGTCGTGAGTTAACTATTGAAATCATGTGAATAATTACCATTACAAATGTAATCGCTTGCCACCCCTACTTTATTTCAATATGAACGAGAATAAGGAAAGTGCGTTGCGCAGAAGTGACGTCATCTTGCAGCAGCCAATAGAAAAGCACCTTCAGATGACTTTGACTTTTGTCTCCAATGGCTCGTCCTCGCCTGCTTTTTGATTGAACTCAGCCGAAATGCAACGCTCGGTAAGAAATGCGCTACTTTTTCATCTTATCATGATGTTTATTAAATATTGCACACAAGTAATACACTTTAAAAAGAAAAGCAAACTAATAACAAACAAATGTCTCATCTGCGGCTAAATAACTCCAAATATGTTTACGATATGATGAATATGATTCGAATTCCTCTCGCTCCGTCGTCAATCGCGTCATTTATTTCATAACTCCCGCGAATCTGCATCAGCCATAAGCGCTCAAATAAAATTCCAGGACACGCTACGAGGCACACGTCGCCCTCTCGTGCATATTCAGATTCATTTCATCGGCTAAGAGACCAAGATTTAGCCAAAACAAAATCATATCCGCTCTCCCGGGTTTATGCGCTTCCGGCCTTAATGGGTTAAACATGGAGAGTGAATTAACAAAGTAGCCTTGGTCCAGAATATTGAAAAATAATTCAATTACTAGTTGTCAAACAATTTTACAGCTACCAGCCAGGAACCCGTAGGTAATGCTAACAGATAGCTGCTATGCTAGCCAGTAGCCACTTCCGTCGGAGACTTCTGCGATGACGGCGTAATTAGTTAGCGGTGTCTTAGCGTCCTAAATGAGCGAATATGAGTCCGGGATAGCGTTGTGCTGATGTTGGTCGCAACTTTAATGTCAATCAAAACTACAAACGTCTAAAAGGGAAGCCAAGCTAGTCATCATGCCGCGACGTGGGCCACATTCAAAGTAAAAGTCCGCTAAGGCTATTTGCATCGCCATCAATGTAAACAAACTTTATTTTGAAGTTAGCCTTAGCGTAAGCGGTGTGTTACCTGGAGTATGTTTCGGCTTCCTTGACATGTCTGAACGGTGTCCAGTTGTCCACTGTGAATGTGCACTGTTGTTACCCCCCCCCCCCCCCCCACACACACACACACACCAACCAATCCTCGGATCGTAAGCGATCCGAAGCGTGGGACTTGATCCGCTGCACCACTAATAATAACCCTGGTCTAAAGTTGGGTAGTTTACTCCTCTGTAAGAAGATTTCTTTTTTTTTAATGACTTAATTGTTCACATCGGATGCACCAGGACATCTCACAATGAGTCACTATGTGATTTTTCTCAGCTAATCATCAAGAAAAATGATAATAATTAAAAGTGAGCTTGGGATTGTTGCGTGAGATTGAACTGAAACATTTGAAAAAGGTCATTCAAGTAAAAAAAAAACATTAACAGCCCCCCTCCGCCAAATGGGAAGGACAACTACAAAATGTTAATTTGACATTGAACACATTAAATGTGTGTGTGTGTGTGTGGGGGGGGGGGGGGGGGGGGGGGCAATTGACCATCCATAATTTGAATCAATAAATGATAATATTCCAATCAGGGCCAGATTGAAAGTCTCGTTGCAGTCAGGGTTATTATAGATTTTTAAAATTTAGTTAGTTTTAATTAGTTTTCTGGGTGGTTCTGTTAGTTAAAAAAAAAAAAAAATGCTTAGATTTAGTTTAGTTTTAGTTAGTTTCAGTATTAGTTTTTTTTTTTTTATGAATAAAGAAAGCAAAGAAAAAAAGAAAATCCTGCTTAATATCAAAATAAATCTACTTAAACTCACATTTAAAATCATCCCCAAAGGCTCATGTATTACATTCATTACCAAAGACTAAAATGGAAATAATTATAGTTAGTTATAGTTATTTTTGTAAACATAAAATGTAGTTTCAGTTAGTTTTCTTTTCTTTTTTTTTAAAGCATTTTTGGTTTTATTTTATTTGGTTAACAATTTTTTATTTTATTTTATTTTTTTCCGTTAGTTTTCGTTAACTAAAATAACCTTGGTTGCAGTTCACGTGTCGGCCAGTAAGTGGCAGCAGCTACTTTCCCATTTTTGAGTGAACTACCAATGAAATAAAAACTTTATATACTGTGAGTTGGCTTGCCTCGTGCTCATATTTAAAAAAAAAATATATATATATATAATTTGGACCATAATGGTGACAAACTAACGGCCTGACTTCCCAAAGTGTCAGCGTGTTAAGTGTTAACTTGTGAGCGGAATATTGACGAGTGTGATGGGACTTTGACATGGAGGAGTGTGTGTGCGTGTGTGTGCGTGTGTGTGCGTGTGTGTGCGTGTGTGTGCTGACGATGGATGACAAAGGTGACTTAAGTTAAAAAAAAAAAAAAAAAATCTGCAGAAGAAGAAGAAGCGCGTGTACGTGTACAAAGGTGATGCGGCGCGACGGAGCACGTCAAGATTGCAAGGTTACTGCAGGACACCGCAAAATAATAGCATCTCATTTTTCTTCCTTTCATTTCACATTTCGTCTCGGTCAGTTCAAATATATTTATATTTAAGATTTCATTGATGTTCTTAACTTCAATCGTATATACTTTGGTGAAAATATGACATGAACAGTTTGTTGCGTTCATTTAAAGGGTAGTATTTTGTCCAGAATTAATTTGATAAATACATTATATTCTGAATGCAATTAATACTTTTAAAAACAATGTTTTCCACTTGCTGTCGACTGAAGATGACATCACCTGTGCTGAGGAAGTAGGTAATGACTTGGGTTTAAAATAGTCAATATCAAATTGATTTTCCTTTTCGAGCATGATATGGATTCATAAAACCATGAATCGATTATTTTAATATCTCCTTTTCCCTTAAATTCCTGAGAAAATAGAATTTTAAAGGCCCGTTTTTTGGTGTATATGTGTGCATATGTGCGTGCGTGTGAGTTTGTGCTCATTAATTCACCTGAAACCTGTTAAAAATCCCATACCCTTCACCTAAACCGAAGACTTCAGAATCCCGCTAGAGTCGGGAAGTTGTCAGGCGACCCGAGGAAGGATCAAAGAAAAGAAAGAAGAGTGAAATCCAGCACCGGCACTACCCACAGTGTTACAAACCAGAATCTTTCATCAACCCCAGAAACATCGACATTTCAACAAATTAGGGAGACCTCAAGAGAACAAAGGAAAGACTGAAGAAAGGAAGGAAAGAAGGAAGGATAGAGGAAGCAGAGTGAGATCCACAGACATCAGCCTCCACCGATTCAGCGACTATCAGAAGAAGAAGCATGAAAACCTCCACCAAAGAGGGGAGCCGTCGACCCCGGCCAGGACAGGGCAAGCACAACCCCTCAGAACCCCCAGGCCGCGGCTGCGCCAGGGCACTACCCCCGGGCCCCGCGGGGGTTACCAGCCGGAGAGCAAATCCAGGAGCCCGGAGCGCCCCCCACCCCACTACACGGCAGGCCCACCAGGCACCCCACCTGCCCACAGCACCCGCTCCTCCCACGCTCCCCACCCACACCCGCCACCCATCACAACCCAGCCCTCGTCGCCCCCGGCCCCCAAATCCCCAGACCCCCCATCCCCCCCACCCCCCTTCACCCCCGCCAGCCCCCAAAACCCCCAAATCCCGGGAATACCCCCGTACCGAGGAATCGTGCCAGAGAGGGGCTTGGAGAGTGGAATAGCGAGGGCACCCGCGCGCCCACCCCACCTCCAGCCGCATGGTGCAGCGGAACACTGGGGACCGAAGGGGAGAAGGGAGCACTGGGTGACGGGTGGCACCCCCGGACCCCAGGCCCGGCGGGGAAAGGCCCCGGTCGTCACGCCAGCGTGCCTCGTGAAAACTAATCCTGTTAGTGAGTTTGCCAGCTCTACCCCTACACCGTTGATGTGACCCCACCCAGTGTATATACAAGCGTGTGTGGTGCATTCAAATAGGGAGCAGGTGAAATGGAGCAGAGGGAATTGATATCCCCCTGCTTCAATCCACCTGCTTCCCAGAAATGTGTTGAGTGTATGTGGTGCATTAAAAATAAATAGGGGGACGTGGAGGCGCACTGGAGGGCGGCAGACCACGACACCAACAGCCGCCCGCCCGGCCCCCGAGGCCTCGTAACCCGGGCCAGGGATGGAGCCCCCGGCCCAGGGGAGGGGAGGAAGGCGGACAGGGGAGGGAGACAAGACGGGGGGAGGAGATGACAAGAAGGGGTTTCTTTATCATATTTTTAACTTGCAGATAGTGTAAAAAAAAAAATCTGTTTTTTCTTTTGTCTTTTTGGAGCAAGTATGTATATAATATAAACATTTTATCTGAGAAAAGGTGGTAAAGAAAAGATGTGTAATTCCTTTCTGCTCCCACACACCTTAAATAAAACGATTGATTGTTAAGTTGAAAGTCGGTGTTATGCCATATGGGAGAAAGCCCGCAGGGCTCCAATTGGGATTTTGTGATTTCTAGTGCCTTCCGCCAGGCGGTCAGGGTGGAGGGAATCATTGGTTATTTAAAATGATTGTGTCGCTTAATCAATGTTGTAATAAAATGTCAATTTGAAAGTCTGAGGTTGTTACAATCCTTCTGTTGTAGTTGCAGCCAGCAGTTGATATCTCTTTTGGGTTGTGCCCATAGAATGATATATTTGTTCTTGTTAACTGGAAAAATAAACAAACTCTGAATATCGACCAATGGTCTAACCTCCTCATAAATCACATTTTAATGGAAAAAATATCTGCCTCAAATAAAAACCAAATATCAAAATTTATAGAAACATGGTCTACGTATATAGAATATTTTAACCTAAACCTGGTTACTTAATTCTGCCTGTTAGCGAGAGCCACCGCATCGCGATAACTTACATTGATGTTTCTGTATTTGGCAATTTGTAACTAATGGTTGTGTTTTTATAGTCAGGAACCCAGTTGCTGCCAATCGAGGATCGAGCAGATTCACCTCCAATGGGCACTAAGGGTTAAATATTCGGATTCACGGCATGCCAGTGGGTTAATTCTATAGGTGCTGTCCCCCCCTGGCTGGGCGTGGGCGGGTCTGCCCCTCTGTTGGCTGCTGGGTGGCGGCTGCGTCTTGGCCGTTCCCTGGGCCTCTTGGGGAGTGCTGCGTTGCGGGGCTCTCCCTGGTGTCCGGGGCGGCGCCGCTCCGGCGCGGTCCGTCGCTCTGGGCCCGGCGACGCGGTTCGGGGCCTGTGGGCCGCCGGGGTGCCCCGTGGTTCCCTCTCCCCTGCCCCTTCCTCCCCCTTGCTGCCTCTCCCCCGCCCGCTTGTCGCTCCTCTTAACTCACTGCACTAGGTTTGCACAATACACTTTTATAGACATATAGGGCACATAACACACTTTGGGGGGTGGGGTAGGGTGGAAACACCGTCTTCGCCCTACAACTCCGTTCCAATTTTAATGCACCACACAACTACAACTGTGTGGGGGGGGGGGCATCGTTTGGGGCAGACCACAGTATAGAGCAGTGCTGCGGTCCCCTGTCCGTGCCGGCCGTCCTCCGGTACCCCCATCTCCCCGTCTGCCCCCGGTGTTCCGTCCCTCCACGCGGCGGGGGGTGGGGTGGGGTGAACTTACGAATACACACACACTCGCACGCACACACGCACATCAACATTCACATACACATACTCACCCATATACAAAAACAAAAAAAAAAAGAGCAATGATGATGACATTACCGAATGAACAATACTGAGCTCTTTAAAAAAAAATATATATATATATATACATTTTTTTTAATTAAAATTAAAGAATGATATATTGTAGCTGGTTAGCTATATAGTTTGGCGCCTCTAGACCTCCTTTGGATTTACTTTTCTGAAGAGTAGATAGACTAATCTTTGCTTTTTTTTTATTCCAGTAGAATTTTGTAACGGCCGAGTCCAACGATTGGAACCAGTTAGACGTAGGTTTGAATGGAATCATTGAGAAAAAAACATTTATTTTGTGTAAAACTTTCATTTCAATATCAGAAGGCGGCCATTTTGACACTTGCTGTCGCGTGAAAATGAAATCACAGTTGCTCAAGTCTCAGGTACCAACCAATCACAGCTCAGCTTCAGAAAACAGGTGAGCTGTGATTGGTTGTTGCCTGAGACTTGAGCAACTGTGATGTCATTTTTAGCAAGTGGCAAAATGGCCGCCCCCTGAGATGGATAAAAACGGCTGGATTTTGCTGCATAACTTATATTCCACAAATGCAATATTATTCAGAATGTCATGTTTAAACTAGTGAGGTCACATATAATATATTATGTCAAGAAATGTTTCTTAGCAATTATTTAGCAGGCGTTAACATAAGTTTATAGTGTATTGTGGACACCTGTATTTTGTTTAACAATGGGCTTTTCACTTCTTGTACATGAAGCAATATCAAAGTGACCTTGACTGATAAGCCTGCTCGGAACAGACTGCTTGCTTTCTTGTCTAGCTGACCTTCCCTTTCTCCTCCCCCCAAAAAACAGGCAGCATAAAGAATCTTCCCATGATTCTTACTGCGGATCGTTTCATACTAGAGATTGACTGATTATCGGCCGGGCCGATTATCGGTGCCGATATTTATCATTTTATCATCCTGAACTAGTTGCCAGCCAATCGCAGGACACACAGAGACAAACAACCAGTCACACACAATCACACCCAGGGACAATTTAGAGTGTTCAATTAACCTGCCACGCTTGTCTTTGGGATATGGGAGGAAACCGGAGTACCCGGAGAAAACCCACGCAGGCACATGGAGAACATGCAAACTCAACCCGGGAAGGCCGAAGCTCCTCTGCACCGGGAGGCGGACGTGCTAACCAGTCAGCCACCGTGCTCGAAATGTTTATGTATATATTTTTAAAATTGCTACATTTCAGTCATGTTAGCATTTTGGAAAACTATTTGCTATAGAAAAGTATTTACTTTTTTGTTAGAATTTTAAAACAAAGCTGTTTATTTGCTTTATTTTAAATTTTAAAAAAGATGTTGAAAATTTGATTTTTTTTTTTTTACAAACGTGCGTAATTTAAAATATATATATATTTTTTTATTTTACTGCAAAATCATATTGGCTCCAAATATCGGTTATCGGCCCTGAAAAAACCCATATCGGTCTATCACTATTTCATACATCTGGCCCAACTAGTGAAAATTCCACATCAATTGTTAGCTGAGCCCTGAGCAACTGGATGTCATCTTCACTCGACAGCAAGTAGCAAAATGGCCGCCCCCTGAGATGGATAAAAACGGCTGGATTTTGCTTCATAACTCATATTCCACAAATGTAATATGAATCAGAATTTCATGTTTAGTAGGGGTGGGAATATTTGACTGTCTCACAATTCGATTCCGATATTTGGGTCTGAGATTCGATTCAGAATCGATTTTCGATTCACAATGATTTGATTGACAATGATTTCTGCTTCAATTTATAGATGTGCAAATAATCATGATCTACTTCAGTCTGACTCGCTAATGCTAATTAACACGCTACACGCTGCACTTTTATCACTCAAGAGAACGGCTATTCGCACAAAATTCTTCAATAATTGTATACAGAAAAGCATCTTAACATTATCACCGGCATATGCTATTCCTACGCTGCAAAAAAAAACAACTTTTATTGGAATAACTTGATCGTGACTTTTTTCTTCTCCTCTCTAATGTGGCTTCAACTTAACAGTGTATCAGAACGCACTGAACCGCACTGCCCCTAGTGGCCAAATCATGTACAACATGATGAACAGCGCTCCCAATAAAGGCACACGCAAACAAGGGAAAGACAAATGAGAATCACTATACACACACCTGATTCTAAAGATCAGGTTCGTTAACTTATGCAGAGATGAGCTGATTATAGGAAACAGGTGTGCTAGAGGACGGAAACATCTAAAGCCTGCAGGACTCGAACCCTCGAGGACCAGGATTGGCCAAGACTGACTCGCATATCTGTATTGTGTTATTGTAGTTTTTGAATCAAATGATTACATTGAGTAAATTGTTTAATGATTTATTGTAAATAATAATGGTGAAAATATTTACTTTATCGAGTTCCATAATTCATGTTTTTCGCAGTAATTTAAGCCCGTTTAAAACCTAAAATCGGTTCATTAAAATGGATCAAGAAAAATGCTACTTCAAGTACTATATTATAGATTCCTTTTATTTATTTTTATTTACGTAAGCAGTGGCTTGATTGATGTGTAATAAGAATATCATTTTTAAAAATTATTAATTCTGATTAACATATATTAAAAATAATAAAGCGATTAACCAATCACTTAGATACATTAAAATAAAATGAATGGATCACATTTTTAATACTACTACTAATAAACTATAATAATAATAATTATATTCTTATTTAGTTCTCACTAAATCAATATAAATACTGTTAACAATTTTACTCAATTATGTAAATACATTTTGTAAAAAATGTGTATGCTCTTTTCCGAATCCTCATAGACGTGTCTACATATTTCAATATGCGATACACATTCAACTTGAACAATTTGTCATTTATAAAATATTTATAATTAAAATATTCCTCAAAAGTCCTGTAAAAATCGCATCCATTTAACCAGTTTGCCCTAAATTGGTGAATTATATTCATTCATTTTTACTTATTTTAATTCATTAAATAATGCCTATGATCTTTTATTTTCTCAAATAAATGAATTCTTAAAACTGCATCTGCTGTCTCGTTCCCTGTTTGAAGAAGTTGCTTATTTTGAATGGTTTTGAAGGCAGCGAGCCAGCCAGGAAGCCTCCACTCTGTCAAAAATCTACCCGGCAACACACACCAACAGGTCAAAGGTCACGCAGCGACACAACATGTTCCCAAAAGGCTGTCGGTGAAATGAATCATTGATCGATTACGAGAACCTTTGGAAAGCTGCTTACATGCCATGCTGACTGGTGACCAGTCCCGGGTGTACCCCACTTCTGTCGCCAAAGTCTTATTTTGCACTACAAATCGTGCATGTTGCTTTTATGGGATAAATTGTCCATAGGTGTGCTTTCTTGTTTGTCATTGCCAAACCTGCCATTGACTGTTTGGCTTGGTACATTAACTAGTGGTCAAGCTTTTCCTGACGTGAGCATTGAATGGAAAGGCACAGTTCTTGCATTGGCCAGTGTGCCTAATTAAATGACCGCTGGGGGTAGTCTCCAGGAGGAGGGTCAGAAAGGGCCGACCGTGGGTGGTGGGGGGGGGGGGGGGGTTGACACTCGGCAGCCGAAGAGATAAACAAGGCACTCACGCAGGCAACCTGCCTTGCGTACTTACTGTCCCGGCCTGTCGTTTTGTACCTTCCCAACATGGCGGAGCCGCACACGTACCGGACGGCGGTGGCTCGTCCATCCCGCACACCGCGAGCCCTCAGCCGCTCCACCGTCAGGTAAGTTTCGGGTCAACCTTCACCTCCTCTCTCGCCGCCTTTAAGTCGCGCGACAATGTTTTCATTCCCTTCGGAAGCCCGTTTCTGCTCTTTGAACGTCTTCTTCCCCGACATTGCCCTACTTTGAGAGGTGCGTTCGATTTGCAGTTGACAGTCGCCCTTACTCTCGTGTACGTGTCCTCCCCATCTTCAAATGCCGAACAAGAAGCGCGAGTCGTGTTACGATTCGGTTTCTTCTCAAGCATGTCGCGGTGCGGTTTGGTTCTGTCAGTTGATCGAAAGGTTCCGAGCGAGTAGCGACGCTGTCGTGTGTGTGTGTGTTTGTGTGCGTGCGCGGCAAAGAGGTGCTTGCTGCTGGGCGACATGTTCGTCAGGAGAATCGGTGGAGGAGGCATCAGGATGGGAGGGCAAAGTGGATCAAAAGCGACTTTATTTCGCCTTGGCAAACGCGTGTGCTGGCCAAGTGACCCTTTTTATCGGGCAAACATCCCCCAAATGGACTTTGTTGTTTAACTTTTAATCGGCTTCCTGATCAACGTCGAGGCGGCTGAAATGACAGGCACCTATTTCTTCTATTTTAATTTGTCTGGTGCAAAAGTACGATTAAGAGCTCGAAACTCGTAAATGAGATCAAACTTTGTTTGTTTTTTAGGTCAAGTGGGTATATTTCGCCGCACGTTGACAGTTTAAAGCCGCTAGTGCGGACTAACTGGATCAATGATTTCCGGTGGAGTCTTTTCAAATTAAAACCAAGTGAACGTTTAAATTTACTTCGCTAAATCGGTTCAATAAAATTAATTAAAATACCTGTCCAATATACTAGTTCAGTCAAAACAAATATACAAACTTGACTTTTTATTGCTTTTATTTTCAATAAAATACCATATTTTACTGTTCCAATATGCACATTTGCATATTGGGTACAAATATATAAGATAGATAGGTGGAATATACCATGCAGAAATAGCTAATTTTGCTCTTATTTACTGCGAAACATGTTGACATTTTTGTAATTGTGTGAAAATTCACATTTTAGTGCCAACTGCATAGACTGTCTCGTTAAACATTTTCTGGCAGGTGGAAAAAAATATGCATTTGTGTGCAAGGTATGTTACAGTACCAACATTGAGGAAAATTTTATTTCAACATTTAGCTTGAAAGCACCCCAAAATCTATTTGGCCATTTAAGGCTGCAGCCTCTGACCTGAAGAGATCGCTTAAAGCACTGGTAGTTATTACACAAAATGGCTAGCAAAGTATAAGAGGTCAACCATGTTGCAAAAAGGCTCCCCCCCCCCCGCTGTTTTAAACAAATTTGTGAATAATGATTTAACTTAGCTATATTCTAATGACAATTGCTGCAAAATAAAAACTTAATTTCCTGATGAAAGAAGAGACTCTAATCTTTCTTTTGGTAGGTTCCATGTTTTTATAGCAATAGAACACAATATTCTGTAAGCCTTGCAAAATCAGTCAAAATCCAGTAAAACAGCCGGGAGCGAAGAGGGTTGCTTCAGTGAAAATGGCTGCCAGTGAATGAGTTAATATGAGTTGGGCGATTACTGTTGTTGTGGATAGAAGTGTTCATTTTTGTCGGTTCTGCTTGAGTTCTGCTGTTTGGTTTCTCTGTGGCCAACGTGACGCTTGGCCTACGCGCGTATCTTATCTCTCACGTTGGACCCGTGTGGTTTTTCCACTATTTTGGGATTACTGTATTTGCTTTTCACAGCAGCACAAACGTGAACTTTGAGAAGACGGCTTGTGACACTTTGTACATTCTTTGAGATGTTGTTGGATTCTTTTCGGGAAGAGTCACGTCAGTTTTGTTCCAAGACAGCCCGTCAGCATTAACGTTTGAAATTGTGATCGCAGAGTTGTAGTTGCTTTTCAAAAAATTCAGATTTTTACTTATTTAATTGTAAATCAATCAATCGATAGCTATATGTTTGTATTGAGTAAAATTAGGGTATTATTCAATTTTATTGCATTTTTGCCTACTGTATTTAGCATCTCGATCATAAATTTTTCTCACAAAATAAAAACATTTAAATACAATTATGACATTATTCTTCAAAGATTACAACAGAGACATTTTTTTTGTAATAGTCCCACATATTTTTTTCTAGCAAAATTAGAACATAAAACCTGGAAGATAGATACAACTAAATTGTAATATTGAGACTTTTTTCAAGTAAAATTTGGACATTATTAAATTTGATTATTTTTGCTGACTGTAATTGGCATATCAAACATACATTTTTCTCACAAAATAAAAACATTTAAATAAAATTATGACATTATTCTTCAAAGATAACAACAGATAACTTTTTTTTGTAATAGTCCCACATTTTTTTCTAGCAAAATTAGAACATAATTCCTGGAAGATAAAAAAAAAGTAATATTGAGACTGGGAGGTCGTGGGTTCAATCCCCCGCCGGGTCATCCCTAAGACTATAAAAAAGGATCTATTTGCTTTCCTGCTTGACACTCAGCATTCACTCTAACCCTCAGGGGATGGGGCAAATGCAGAGAAAGAATTTCCCACTTCGGTCGGTGGGACAATCAGTGGTACTTTAACATTTAACCTTATTCTTATAAGATGACAACTTTTTCTTTTTTTTTAGATTTTTTTTTTTTTAATAATAGGCCCACATTTTTCTGACAAAATTAGGACATAATGCATTGAACGTACTTTTTATTTCCATTAAAAAATATATTGAGAATTTTTACAAATACAATTTTGACATTATTTTTGTAAGATACCAACTTTTTCATTTTTATTTTTCAAAAACAAAATTTTAATTACTGTACAGTTTTTTTGTGTGTGAAATTACTTATTTATTTTTTTAAAAAGCCTGTAGGCTAAAGTAGTCTCACATGTTTCTCATAAAATAGGGACAAATTGTAACATTGAGAATTTTTACAAGTGAAATTTGGAAATTATTAGTGTTATTAAAATAGAAAATAGGTCTATCCGTGCGGCGGGCTCACATAGCTCGTAAATAAAAATGGCGGCGTACATCCAAATAAAGTTTCTATAAAATGTATTAAACTGGAAATTATTTTTGAAAAATGAATCTAATAGTTATGTTAGTATCAACCAAATAAACTAGGAAATGCAATTCCTGGAGAAATTGCGTGTGAAGGCTGTGAGGAATGATATTGCAAAAATGTTGAATTTATGCTAAATGGGAATTTCTGGCATTGGTAGGTGAAAGCTGAAAGTTAGAATGGTTTGAATCTGTGAATAAATGTAGAAAAACAAGTAAACATGGTAATTTTTGCTTTTTTGTGGGTATTTTAATGGTGAAAATGTTGAATTTATAGTATGTGGGAATTTCTTGGATGCTGAAAATCATCCCTAAATTGAAAGGAATGATTTAAATGTTTTGAATGTCACTTTGAAATGATGTGAAATGTTGAATCTGCTATTGGAAATGCATTTGAAAAATGTGGGTACGAAATCGGGAATTGTGGGTAAGGCATGAATCCTGGGAATAAAAAAAAAATGGAAGCACCCATAGTGCGAATATTGGGAATAGTTTGAAATTGGAACGGCGTGAACCGGATGAAAATTGTGAAAGTAGATGAATGCCAAAAAACAGGCAGAAATAAATTGAATACGATTAAAAAGTCTTCCAGCCTTCACACAATTTTTCCATAAAATAACATGAATGCAAATGGAACGCAACAACACTGTTGTAGCTGTTTTGCATATATATTGTTCCCAGAATGCATTGTGATTTTTTTTGTTTGTTAAAATTTTAAGCCTGCAGGCGGCAAGCTCAAAGTGTGCAAAGCCAAGTCTAAATCTCACACGTTACGTAACGAGCGCTAATTTGGTTGGGCCGAGCGGTGACGTGCATGGGGCTGCGGCGGCGCGCTAATGCAAGCTAATAGCATAACAGGCTTTGTGGCCAAGCTAATTGTGGCGTCGCTCCTTCCTCTGGCCGAGATGCATTGGTACCGCCGTGGCGACGTGTGCGCTGACCCACGTTTTATGCTGACGCCGTGTTTTTTAAGCTTCCACTTGGTCATTAGCAACGGATGTTTGGAAGAAAATGTTTGATGAGCTGGAAACGGCAGCAGTCAATTATGTAATTATGGACAAATGGAATTCTTGGAAAGTCTTGATTTGGATTTTACAAAAGAAAAATTGTGCTTGCAAATTGCACACAATCATTGAATCAGTCTTAAAAAACAAAGTTGGGTGACTGTTTTAGCTAAAAAAAAAATAGGGGGCGGGGCAGGGTACCAAGTCCAACCTCGAATAGAGAAAATCACACACACACACACGCCAAGTTAAAAGTGGTATAGCTGCTATAACATTGTAATAACTGTGTTGTTACAAGGTGTATTACTATTATATACAGTAAAGTTGTCCTGCACTATAAAAGTAGTGAAATCTGCATATAATTGTGACCATTATAAATGCACTTTCAATATTTGTTCAAATTGGCAAATTGAATATCCAACATACAAATTCAGTATTGAATATTGTTTATTTGTATTCCTCAAATACGTCCTTGTTCCCATTTTCAAGTTGCTCACTTACCAAGAAGTGCAAGTGTCAACAACGTGTCTGTTTTGTTTTTTCTTATTAGCCAGCAGGAAGTCCACAATTATATAAGCGCGAGCAAGATTGTAAATTCACTCTCTCTTACGAAATCCGAGCAATATCATAAACTGTCATGTGGTTTCCTGATGTGAAAGTGACATTTGGGCTGACTCGGCAAATTGCGAAAGGATGCACGCCGTCGGGCAGCTGAGGACATGCTAACAACAAAATATGTGACGCAAATGTTGTGTACCGTGTCACTGGCATTGGTACTATTGATATCGTATCTGTGACTTTGAATGTGTGTGGCTTTAAAATGCCTGTTTGTGCGGCTAGCATCCATCGCTTAAAGCCTAACCGATGCTATTTGTTAGCCTGCCTGTGACGTTTTGCATTGTTTGTTGGCATTTAGCTAAACGGACCTAAAGCAAAGCTATAACAACCCTTTAACAACCTTTTGGTGGTATCATATAACTGTTATTACACTGTAATAAACATGTTATTACACTTTAGTAAATATATTTATTACATTGTATACTACTATTATGTACATTTTGTTTTTCCATTAGCACGTGCACGCTACACCTGCTCAAAAACAGGGTGTGGAAGAGAATTAGCTAATGTTCGGGAAATGGCTGCTCACGAGACAATTTTTTGGTCTAAAGTTTAGAAAATACTGGGCGGTGTTCATACCGCCTTATTTTGTGCTGGTATACCTCTCTACTCTATACTCTATAGGCTGCTGTTGTTTGGCACAAGGAAAAGAGCTGAAATCGTTGCAGAAATAACTCAAGTAGATTGCAATTACTCCACAATAGGAAGAGAACAATGTGACACATCGAGTTGCGCCTCTACCTTTCACACAAAACAGCAACACAGGACAAAAACTGCTTTGGCGGGCACTGTGAAAGGGGTTGAAATCACCTTGTGCGCTAACTAAACTAGAAACACGTGAGTTCACATAGGAAGATTAAAATGTGGAGCCAGTTGCTCTATTTTTTTTCTGGTACCTTTCATGCAAAACAGCAGCAGAGGGGGAAAAACTGCTTGGGCGGACACTAAGAAAGGGGGCCCAATCACACAAAGTGTTGACTAAACTACATGATGAGTTCTCAAAGAAAGATAACAATGTGGTGCTGTATTTTGTGTCGCTACCTTTCACGCAGATTAACGCCAGAGGAAAAAGGCAGCTTTGGTGGGCACTTTGAAAGGGTTAAAATCACAAAGCTAGAAACAAATGAGTTCACATAGGAAGATAAAAATTTGGAGCCAGTTTTCCTTCATCCCTTGTTTTCTCGTGGTACCTTTCACGCAGAACTGCAACACTGTATAAACTATCTTTGGCAGGCACAGCGGAAGGGGCTTCAAATACACAGTGTTGACTAAACTACAATCAAATGAATTCACATCGGAAAATAACCATGTGGAGTCGGGTATGCTTTGTCCCTCCACTTTGTACCGTTCACGCAGTGCAGTGACACTTTCTTTTTGGGGCTCCGTGAAATTGCACAGTATTGAACGTTAACACAACTTGAAACACCAAATCATGCCGATTGACGGTAAGGCGTCGAGGATGAAGGAGGAAGAGGTTGCGGAAGACAGGAAGTGACTCACCGGGTTGGTCATGTGACTTCCTGCCTGCTCATGCAGCAGGTGGACGCTTGCCGCGCGTTCCACTCGCTTCAGCTGTTCAAATAAAAACACAAGTTTTTGGGGAGGTAAAACTGTCCGTTTGTCAGTGCGTGAAACAAAGACAGTGGGAACAGGCTGAACCTTGGACCGGCACCATACCGGCTTCGAGTCCCGCCGAGTGTGGGAAACGCAGCAGGTTCTGTTTTTGTTAACGTGGGCCCGGGTCCCGCTAACGGGGTAAAACTGAAGGTGAGCTTGTGAAAACTTTTCACACGCACACACCGCCTGCAGGTTCAATGCCGAGGGTGTGACCGACGTTTGGATTCCCCGTGTTAGCATATCACATGCTCCGGTTAGAATACACGCTGGCTGCCAATTTTTAGTCCATGTTCCATGTGAAAGGTACCGTCCCAAAATGCAAATTGAAAATTTCCCTGGTTTCTAGGGCAGGTTTCTGCATGAATTCACCCTCGTATATAAAATTGTCCCGCCTCAGACAATACCCGTATTTTCGCAATTCGTGGGTGAATAGCGATGCCAGACTGTAAAACAGTAGTAAATGATCTTGTAATAACACATTTATTACAGTGTCGAAACGGTTGTTGTAACACACTTGGCTTGATATGATTTTGTGTGTGTCTGTCTGTGTGTGTCTGTGTGGGTGCGTGGGTGTGTGTGAAGTGAGACTACAGAACCATTGAAATAGCATATTACTGTAATAGTAATACACCTTGTAATAACACACTTACGACAATGTAATGTTGATAGCATCCAATTATCTACATGTGCAAAACCGAAACTTCACCTGACTGGTGTTTTTCCAACATAAAACACAATGAGAGAAGCTCTCACTGGCTGAGATCAAGTGAGTGCGTCTAATAGGTGGGCGGGGATTGTGTGTGTGTGTGTGTGTGTGTGTGTGTGTGCGTATGGGAGGAGCATGTGACTGAGCGTGATGGGGGAGGGTTGGGAGAGAGGGAGGGAGGATTTGTAGCATGTAGTTTGTCAGCTGTCATTAGTGGGAAATGACACACACACATACACACACACCCCCGCATACACACGCACACACACACACACACACCCACACACACACACCTACTGAGCGGTAATCTCACACAGGGAAAGCAGTGGACACACTGTCCAGCCAGTGTTGTTGTTGTTGCGTTAGCCACCGACTGGTAAATGGAATGGTGGCCTCAGTTGGGACTGGTCATGGACTGGTTGAGCCCAAGCGCAGGTGAGATTCTGCTCTCGTCTACTCGTTCCAGATCCACGCATGTGTTTGAGTGGTGTAAAAGTCCCATGCAAAAATGTCAAAACTTTGCATTTTTGCGCTTGTTTTTCACTTCAGATGTCATTTTGCGTATGATGTGTTTTTTTTTTAATGAACATGTGCATCTTGAAAGCAAAATTAACAATGACGTATGCTGCTAGTTTGTGCATGATTTGAGCTGGACTCTGAGCTTCCATGATCTGAATGCGTTGTGTGAATTGAGCCCATAGAGCCACTGGCATTTCACATGTGTAGTGTAATAGTAATATACAGTAAATCGTAGAAACACATTTACCACAGTGTAACAACATATCTGTCATATTTGAAATTCAGAAATGTAAGTGTGTGTGTGTGTGTGTGTGTGTGTGTGTGTGTGTGTGTGTGTGTGTGTGTGTGTGCGTGCTTGCGTGCGTGCGTGCGTGTGGGCCCACAGAGCCATTGGCATTTCATGTGTAGTGTAATAGTAATATACAGTATATCGTAATAACACATTTACTACAGTGTAATAACATCGGTCATATTTAAAATTCAAGTGTGTGTGTGTGTGCACGTGTGTGTGAGCCCACAGAGCCACTGGCATTTCACGTGTAGTGTAATAGTAATATACAGTATATCGTAGAAACACATTTACTACAGTGTAATAACATATCTGTCATATTTAAAATTCAGAAATTCAAGTGAGTGTGTGCGTGCGTGCGCGTGTGTGGGCCCACAGAGCCATTGGCATTTCATGTGTAGTGTAATAGTAATATACAGTATATCGTAATAACACTTTCACTACAGTGTAATAACATCTGCCATATTTCAAATTAAAGTGTGTGTGTGTGTGTGCGTGTGTGTAAGCCCACAGAGCCACCATTGGAAAACCACATGGAAATTTGAATAACATGGATGTAGGAAAATAGTACTCTATTGGTAATAACATGGTTATTACAGTGTCATTACAATTACATACTACATTAGTTTCTTTAGATATATAGGGCTTCCAAACAGCCGTAGCTGTCACAAAGCGCTTTACAGAAACACATAACATAATCATAAGCATAACATCCATCCATCCATTTTCTTAACTGCTTAGTCCACATAAAACATGAATAGTAATACAATCACGACAAACCAACATCTTTTTTTCATTCCTACATACGCTTTGATGTTTGAAGCAGTTATAGATGAAAGAGGAGAGAATCAATCTCCGTTCAACAGTTGATCAGAGACGCGATCACAAAATGCATGACGCCGCACGCGTTTGCTACAAGCTAGGTAGGTTGGCACGCTGGCGCGCAAGGAAAAGGGGCATCAGCTGTAAAATGAGGTAGGAGGAGTTTGAGCTTGTGGCGGAGCACTTTTTCTTCAGGTGTTTTTGCTTTCACTTTGTCGAAGACACGCTCAGGAAATGTGTGGAAAGAGAAAGTTGAGCGGTCTGTATTGCTTCGAGACCGTTTCTATGGTGTTCTCACGTGTTAGCTAGTGTTGTGAACCAATGGGAGCTAATTCTGACAATCACATGAGTGGGCGTGGCAAATTAAAAACCGAATCATAATCTTATCCGATGGTGTGACGCTCTAGTTAATATCTATGGTCTCCACAGCTAGCTACCTAGCATGATGTTTGCCGCAAGGATTATTTACCACTATTTTACAACACCAAAGTATGGAAGTGGATTAGGGTCCGTGTCAGGATTCTCACTTTATTCTCAGAATTCTCACTTAAAAGTCTGAGAAAAAGTCAAAATTCGGAGTTTGTAAAATTCTGACTTTAAAGTCAGAAATTGAGAATTGTCAGAATTCTTTAAAATTCTTTAAAATTATAATTGACTTCATTCTTAGAATTTTCTCCTTAAAGTCGGAGAAAAAGTCAAAATTCTGAGTTTATAGAATTCTGACTCCAAAGCCAGAAAGTGAGAATTGTCAGAATTCTTTAAAAATGATTATTCTGACTTCATTCTCAGAATTTTCATTTTAAAGTCAGAGAAAAACTAAAAATTCTGAGTTTATAGAATTCTGACTTTAAAGTCGGGGGAGGGGGCGGGGGGGGGGGGGGGGGTGTTGCCGTACCGGGGGGGGGGGATGCGGCGCGTTTGGACCGTTTCCGGCAATTCGCTCGCTACTTCGTCCATTTTGTTTTCTGAAGCTGATCTGTGATTGGTTGTTACCTGAGTCATGAGCAACTCTGATACCATTTTCACTCGACGGTAAGTGGCAAAATGGCAATTTTATTTATTTATTAGATGAGTATGAGTATATGATTCATCAATGCATTATGGTACATTCCTATGAATTTCATGTACATATGTTGCTGGCAAATGTACGCATGTCAAAGTGCACTTTATACATGACCAGGTTTATACATTTTTCTTTTATTGAAACACATTAACCTATTATTGTATCAATAATGAAATAAGTCAAAACATACAACGAATAAAGGGTCGGACGAGATACGTGTTCAACTTCTTCCTACTCCCTTTTGAACATGTAAACCGGGACTAATGATGACTGTAAAAGTATTTTATTTTATTTTAAATCTTTGTTTTTATTTTCTGCAACTTGTCAGTCAATCAAACTTAAAAGAAGAACTGTTGCATAATTAGAGGGATGCAATCGCAATGCATCTGCTGATTATATTAATTATTAGGTTTTCACATGATTGAATGTTGGGCTTTTTAAAAGGGTTAGGACACCGTATGGCGCTATATATGTCAAATTGTCTCATTTTATGGGGAATACATACAATTTTCCCAGGAAATATGTCATATTAAGTTATGAATCTAACTGGAAGTGTTTTGCCGACATCGGCACGATGAACCATTCGGCGTTTTTGGAAGCAAATCCAGTTGAGTCCTTAGTGTTAGCATTATGCTAGCATAAGGCTATGCTGTTGTTTAAATACACAACATGCAATTGACCCATCGCACCATTGGATTTATTGGCAGAAAATGTTGTGTTTTTTTTTGTTTATGGTCTCTTAATTTTTTTTAAGTGAGACCAAAGTTGTGAATGGCTTTTGTGCCAAATGACTCGTTAGCTTCGCTTACGTGGAGAACAGTTAGCAGCCGCTAAATTCCACAATTTCTCTGCATCGTCTTGAGACGTTTATCACCGCGCTTTCTCAAGGACTTTTACGATTTAGTTGGATCCTACTCAGAGGTGGCAAATCCAGGTCCAGAAAGTAAAAACCCTGCCACAGCTTGGCTTTAGCCCAGAAGGCAAAAATCCATTGACTCAACATTGAGATATGGTCATGGCTTAAAAATGGAATCAATATTGATGCCAGACATTGAAAATAACATTGAAAGCGCTCACTATGATTAACATTGAATTAATGTTGAATTTTCAATCAGTCTCAACATTGATTCAATATTTATTCAGTTCAAATTGAGAGTTAACCGCACGGTTAAAAAGTTAGTGGCTGTCCATAGTGGTGCTAACTTTAACGTCAAATTAACAGCCGGTTAAAGTTAACCGAGTTTTGAACAAGATAAATATGCCATTAAAGTTAACAGGCGGTTAAATCTACTTTATCAGTGATTTAGAAAAGAAAAAGGAAAAAAAAAAGTTTTGAACAACCGGGCCACTAGCGTTAGCTAGAATGCTAGCGCTAGCTAATGCCAATGACACTAATACGGTATGCTACAACATCATGATAATTATTAATAAGTACTAATTCACAAACTTGACATGCTGGAATTGTCGAAAATACAGCATGTTTTTCTTAGGACCTACCAGTTTGTCTTCTTTTGTCACTTAAAAAGCTGCCAACTGTTAGCTGGTTTGAATCTATAAAATGCATTTTAGCAACATAGATTTACCAACTTCAACCAAAAATAACCAATTTCACCAAAATTCAACATTGACTCGCCGTATTTTGCTATCTGGTTAACTCCTTGTGCTAGCTAGCTAGCTAGCTAGCTCACTAGCAGTTAACCAAGCACCCGGAGAGCTAGCTAGGTAGCTTATTAGCTAGCACCTGGGGCTAAAGCCGAACTGTGGCAGGGTCTTTAATTTCTGAAACCTGGATTTGCCACCTCTGGTCCAACTGAAGAAATCTCACATAGGTGAGCTTTTATTGATCTCTCTGCTGTCTGTTTTTGTTTGTTGTTGTGTTTTAATGCTAGAAGAATGTTTTGCAAATGGACTTCGGTAGAGAGTGTTTTGTTTTTTGCTGTTGCCACATGTCCGTCGTTCCATTTTCGAGACACTTTCAAGGGCTTAAAAGCTTCACTGCTGCTTTTTTTTTTTTTTTCCCTTCTCCGGTTGGATGCGCATGCAGAGAGTCGAGTGTCCGCTCGCGCAGTTTACTCTTAGCGTTTACTTGTCAAAAGGGGTTGTTGTGTGTCTTGCGCACCCCTGCGTCTTAGATGGGACGGATGGAAGCTTCCTGTAAAGTTTGCTTTCCCCGTCGGCGTCACGAGTCTTTGTGAGCTTTGACAACAACTCGGCGGAAAACGAGTCGGCCGCCAGGTGGGGGAGCGCGCAACGAAATCCACACGAGAGCAGATTCCGTCACAATGTTTTTTTAATGCGTGACTTGCTGGATCGTTTGAGTGTCAGTTTACATCATCGGAATTTTTGCGTGTCACGTTGGTGCGGGGGAAAGAAGACATTCGGCGTTGGTGCAGATCCTCCCAGTGGGGTTTTTTTGGTATTCATGGGCATGACAATGAAAGTCACAGTTTGTCAGCAGTGTTTCCGATGAATTTCCAAGATATGCGGCTTCAAACCAAAGTGGCAGACTTCCTGTGTCTTTTTAGGCATGGCTTTTTTTTTTGGAGTGACGTTCATGCTTAGCAAATTTCAAGTTGTTAAGTGAAACTGGCTTCGGGGGTGTTGAAATCTAAAAAAAAAAACAAAAAAAAAACGGTGGCGGGTCATCAAAATTCACCAAAAAAGCATGTTCCGCTTATGCAATGCCTTTTTCTTTCTTTTTTTTTTTTTAATTTTGTGTCACCCAGCTGTTAAGCAGACATTTTGGTTGCAATTATAAACAAAATGAGGTGAATCTTTGAAAGACACCTGGAAAATGTAGATTACTCTTAAAACCCTCGTAAGGAAAATGTTCAATTTTTTTGCTTTTCCTAAATATAAAGCATATGAAAAAAATTACTGAGTGAAATGAAATCCAAATTATTATTGTCATTATTATATGTGGGAAACAAATTTTTATAGTACACATAAGTAAAAATGTCCAAATTTTGGCCCGTTGACTCCCATTATAAATCTGAATTTTTCATGTTTCATGTACACCTGATGTTATAGTGCATTTCCCGCGATTACCCAATTTATCCCTTCACTGGGGCATAAATTAAACTTATAATTTTTATATATTTTTTTTATATTCTGTGGGCCTTGCAAAATCAGTCCAAATCCAGTAAAACAGCCGGCAGTGAAGGGGATTGTTTTAGTGAAAATGGCTGCCAGTGAATGAGCTAAACTGCGGTTTGACAAAACGCGATTGCGCAATTTAAATGGCCATTGAAACGTAGAAAAGAGGCGGGACGGGGAGCAGGAACGTCACCGCTGTAACTAAAGGCTGGCGCCACGAGCGCACGTCATTTTGCTCAGTACTCAAAATTGAAACCATAATTGTATGACATTTGGCAAGTTTGTATTTGAGGAACACTTAAGATATGAGCGAACTTATTATTTTTCTTTTTTACTTACTTCAATTTATATTTGAAACTTGTGATGTGTTTTGTGTTTTCTTTATGTTCAATATGTTCAATAAAACCATAAACCAACAAACAAAAGCTACTTAAAACCAATATGGCAGACTTCCAGTATATTTTCGAGCGTGGCTTGTTAAGACTTTTTTTTTTGTGGGTATACTTAAGATAAATGGGCGTACCAAATTTCATGTTGCTAAAGGAAACTGGCTTCGGGGGATGAATTTTCTAAAAACACAGTTGCAGTTGAATTATTTAAGTGTCATGTTCGCCATCATGTTCTGCTTACGCAATGCTGAAAAATATTTTTTCTTTTTTGTCAATTTTGTGTTAACAGCAGCTGTCTTAGCATAAATGAATCTTTGAAGAACACTTGGACAATGTTCTAAATTACATTTACCCGGTAACTGTCCACTTCCAAGCAAAATGGCCAACTTCCTGTCTCTTTTGGGGAATATCTTTTGGAGACTTTTTTTCTGGGTCTACACTTGATAGATATGCCGACCAAATCTCACGTTGCTGAATTAAACCGGCTCTAGGGGCTGAATTGAGCAAAAACTGGTGTATTTTTTTGTCTTTCAGTTGCTCGGCAACCTCATATATCGCCACCTAAAGTAGTCAAATTTACTGATTGCCAGACCAGCTTTTTGTGTACTCCTAAACTTCCTAAATGAAATCCTGAATCGTCTTTCAAAATGGCGCTTGACGCGTTTGTATTTGAAGACCACAAGTCGTGACTAACAATGGCTGCTTAAAACCATGATGGTAGACCTCCAGTGTGTTTTTGGACATGGCTACTTGAGACATTCTTGTGGGTCTGCTTAAGATAAATGGACGTACCAAATTTCATGTTGCCAAGTGAAACAGGCTTTGGGGTTTGACTTCTGGAAAAAAAAAAACACAGTTCTTGTTTAAGTATTGGAGTTTCCTGCTCTTTTGGTGGGTCATCAAACTTCGCCACCATGTTACGCTCACGTGCAGCGGTAAAAATACTTCTTTTCTGCAATTTCACAACATCTTAAGGACAATTTTGTCTTTGAGAAGAAAATGGACTTCCTGTCTCTTTTGGGCTGTAGCTTCGTGAGACTTTTTGGTGGGTCTACTGATTGACGTGTTAAAAAAAAAAATCATGTTGCCAAGTGAAATTGGCTTCAGAAAGAACTGTTGAAGTGTTTACTCGCTTCAATAGTCACTTCAACTCAAAATGGCAGACGTGTCTTTTGGACATGGCTACTTGAGATTTTTTCATGGGTCTACTCATGATAGATAAGCCTACAAAGTAAAAAAAAAATACAACTGGTATTTTGGGGGCTAAAACAGTAACTTAAGTTGGAACAAGTTTGCACAAAATATTTAGTTAAGTTTTGATTTGATTGAAGTTTGTTGCCTTGAAATTTTGAGTTCAGCCAATTTTGTTTGTTCGTTTGTTTTTTGACATTGGACCAAATTTGATGTTCTGATTTAATGCTGTCACTATCGAATATTTTTAGAATCGATCATTCAGTCGATTAACAGACTAATCGGATTCATTTTAAGTTTGCATTAAAATGTATTTAGAAAAGCTAATTTTCCCTGATTACTGTTTATTAACTCGTGATTGGTGTTTATTTTGTACTTCCTATTTGTAAAGTGTTTTAAAAACAGGGGGGTTGATGTTGTACTCTGTTACCGATTCGGTCATTGTTTTCCAAAGTAAAAACAAAAGTTTATAAATCGAATGACCAATATTGAATCGGTTTTTGAGCCTGATATCATTTATAGAACCATTAATCGATTATTTTAATGTCTCTTTTAAAATAGAATTTTAAAAGCAGATTTTTTTTCTCTTATGGTTTTCTTGAAAGTTACTGTTCAAAATGAATTTAAATATGTTTTCTTACATTTATGAAAGACCTGACTTATTGCACTTTAAGACAATTCCGAATCTTTTTATATTTACAATTATTGAATTATAATCATGAAAATATTTTCATCTCATCCTTGTTGATGTCATTGTTTGTGTAACAATTAAGTGATTATGACATGTTACTTTCATTAATAAACAAAATAATGTAACCAACTAAATTAAATTTGGAATTTAATGTTTGTGGAGTTTTGATCATGTCCTTAATATTGAAGAAGAATTGATGTTCCAGAAGTAATCAATATCGGATTGAATTCAAGTGAATCGCATCGAATTGGAAAAAATCGGAATGGAATAGAACTGAACTCTTGTGAATCGAAATCGAATCGACTGAGGAAATAAGGATCGATACCCAGCCCTATTTCGAGAAAGGACTCCAGATATCAGTGAACAATTACAGTTGGTATGCTGAAATCAATCACAAGATTTGGACAACTTTAAATGAAAAAATGGCTCCAAACGATTACTCGATTATTAAAATAGTTGTCGATTCATTTGATAATCGACCGCTTGTCGATTAATCGATGCATTTTGACAGCTCTATTCCTACGTCACATTTAATTCCGAAAGGGTGTTCAATTCGACTTCCTTATGATTGCGGATTAACCTCAGTCTCAAAGCCTTGCACCTCAACTGTGGTCCAAAGTGACGTCTCCATAGCAACCAGTCCCATGTCCACAATGAATATCTGACCGTCTGCTCCCCAAGCCAAGTGTTTACTGGCTCTCCAAATGATTCACTCCCTCATCTGAGAATTGAACACCGGCCTCCCCCGGTGACAGGCGGGACCCGGGAGGGTGGGGGGGGGTGGGTTCGGGGGGTTGTGGAGTGTCCCGCTCACCACTACCCCGTCGCACGCAAACGTCAACAGCTGCAATCATGCGCGTCGTCCACGGCAACAGTCACTGACCATAAAGCCAGTGGCTGAGTGCAGTCATGACGTATGGTTATTACTCGACGTACACGCACACACACAGCTCGTGTACGTTGCCGGTCCTGGTCCTGTTGCTAATCCCGGGTATTAAATCTTCTTTATGTTGGCGGCATACGAGCGCGTGCGGCCTTGACAGAAGCTTAGACGGCAACGGCAGGAAGGTCCGACGTCTTCACAAAATCACGCTCACGTTGGTGTCCTCTTTTTTTTCTTCTTTTTTTTTTTACAAAATGGCTTCCCGCATACAGCAGTTTTTGCTGGAACAACATAAACTGAACCAAAATGGCAGACTGCCGGTTCAGTTTTCAGGCATGGCTTTCTTGAGACGTTTCCATCTTGTTATGGTCGGCACGTAAAGGACAATGACAAAATAAAAATAAAAAAGTGAAATAAGAATCGAATAGACTCAAATCATAGCAACTGAAAAAACAATCAAAACAAATACTGACTGTGCGTTTTGGCCTCTTGGGGGCAGTGTGGTGCACTTGACACATTGGGAAGAATTTGTGCCTTTGCGTAGTGTTCTCTTACCCGTGGGTACGCGTTCCCACACCATTTGTGTGTGAAGATTTGCTATTTGAAGGAAAAACGCTCCCGAAGTCGATGCTAACTTACCATTAGCATTCGAATGGGATCCTCCTTTTCGCTTTTAGCATTAGCGCTAGGCTAGCGATGTTTGAAAAATGAAACATGTTTTCTATTTAAATATACAGTGGATGCAATTCTTATTGTCATATGTTACGTTTCACAGCTAACTTAGTTCCAACTGTGGTGTCATTAAACGGCTTAAAGGACGCTTTGATACAACAGAATAACAAGAATGACATACGCGACACACTTGCTGGTCGCTAATGCTACGCAAGCAAAATGGTGCATTCAGGGTACTTTCACAGCGTCGGAAACTTTGTTTTTCTTTGATTACAAACGTTTTTAAGGGGAAAATAATTGTCCATTTAGCCCAATTGGCGATTGTTTTGGCAGATGTCTGACGGGCAATAATCGGCCATTTTCACTTAAGCAACCCCCATCGCTGCCAGCTGTTTGACTGGATTTTGACTGATTTTGCAAGGCCAATACAATGTTTGTGTTCTATTGCTATAAAAACATGGAACCTACCAAAAGAAAGATTTTCATCAGGAAAAAAAAAAAGTATCTGTTTCCGTTTTGCAGCATTAGCATTAGAACATAGCTAAGTTTCATCATTATTCACAAATCTGTACAGAACTGTGGGTAAAGGAGCTTTTCTCAACATGGCCCTGGTTGATCTCTTAATATCTGCCGCCACCTGCTGGCCATTTTTTTAATGACTACCATTTCCTCAACCGTTCTCTGCAGTTAAGAGGCTCCATCAAAGCCTTGTGTATGCTCTAGCCTAAAACAACAACGTATAAATACGTCTTTGGGACATTTAAAAAGGAACATATTTATATGTTTTTGGGAGGAAATGAGCTAATCGGTCGGGCCCTACAGATTCATAGTGAAATGGTCTCAAAATCTTGGTCTGACCCTAAAAAAAAATTGTGATTTGAACAGGGGTGTGTAGACTTTTCATACCCATTGTGTGTCAATATTCTCCTCTTTACATTTGTCATGTGTGTGTGTCGCCAACGTAGCATTTTTAGATCCTAATCGTTCCTGGGAACCAACCTGAGACCACCTGTTGTTATTTTTCTGAGCTCTTCCTCCCTCCATCTTTTCCTCCTCCTGTAATGAGGCCGCACTTGTCGTCCTCCTCCTCCTCGTCCTCCTCCTCGTCCTCCTCCTCGTCCTCCTCGGGGCCTAATTATTCATTTAGAGTGACAGATGACCCTCCTGCTGTTTGTTGCTTTTCTCGCTGGCCGCCCATGTGACGTCTGACATGTTTGTGCCATGTTTTTTCGACTCCATCTTCTCCGTTACCTCGCATGTTTTCTTTCCTCGCTCGCTCGCTCTTGTTCTCTCTCTCTCCTTCATTATGCTCCCTCCTTTTCCGCCTTCATCTGCTCGGCGTTAACCCCGCTGGGCCGGCGCTTATGTAACAGTCAGGTGACGCTCGGGACGGGTTCTTCTCCAGTGGGGGGGAATATTTGGACCCCCGGGACACGTCCGGACCGTTTACATGAGCAACAGGCCCACCTTAGTTTGTTCATTTGGTTAGTTCAAATGCATGGACTCATTAATAATAATAATAATAATTCATATTTGGACACTCTTAAGACGCTTTACACAGCAGAGTATAAATGACAACAAAAACAATAGTTTAATTTATTTTATTTTATTTTACGTTTTAATTAAGTCATACATGTAAATAAAAAAAGAAGAAATATTAAATATTAATTTTCCAAAATAATTGGTTGATTAATTCAAACTCAATTCATTATTAGTCAAATTTTGAGAATGTATTATATCACAAATAATTATGCACATTTGAAATACAAATGGAATCGTTTGTGATACATTTTTATTGTGTTTGTTAAATAATTGGTTCATGAATTATAATGAAACGAATGAAGTACCACTGGATGTTGGTTGTATTAAAAGGAATCATTTATAGAATGCACACATCTAATAATTATCAAACACTATTAAAAAAAAAATTTCATCTGTTTGTTGGTTGATTTATTTTAATTAAATAAAATTCAAATAAAACATCCAAAATAAGAATAAATACAATAATATTGTGTTATTAAACAACAATGTGTTAAAATGAGTACAAAAAAAGTATTTTTTTAATTCTTATTAAATTAATTATAAATAATACATAAAAAATAAAAAGTATTATTAATATTATTAAACAATAATTTGACATATTTTACAAACAAATCTAATCTATAATATTTCTCCATTTATTAGTATTATTAAATATTGGTTAATTAATTAAAACTAATTTAATTATAAATGCGAAAATAAAAATTTAATTTTCTTATTCCAAAAGAACTATCGTACATATTTGACAGTTTCCAAATATCCTCAAATTAATCTAATCAAATGGTTGGTTAGTTGTTGATCTGAATGATTGTATTAATTAATCATTAAATGTTTATTTGGAAAAAAGTAGAAGGAAAAGTAATTTCAGTACTAAAATAATTTAAAAGCTATTTTTCCACATTTTCACTCTAAGCTAACTCTCAGCTGAGTGTTAGCTGACTCTAAGCACCACTACTATTGCAGCTCTGCTTACTTATTCTTTTGACATGATAGTGTTAGGTGAATAGTAGGAATGACTTTTTCCTTCCTTTTCTACCCCCTGCAGGCGCTGACATCTGCTGAAGATGAGTAGCGGCGGGGGGCACGCCACCCCCGAGCCCACAAGCGGGCCCGAGTCCCTCAAGAGGAAGGACTGCCCCTCAGACGTGCTGGGGCCAAGGTCAGCAATTTTTGCCCTGCCGCGAGAGAATCGCTTCCGATCATCACAATCGGCGGAATCGGGTTAAAATTCGGCTACGGAATTTAAGCAGCTGTTCTAATAACTAATCAAATGAAATCTATCAAACAATATCAAATACAGAATTTTCCAATATGAAAATATGTTTGATGATATAATTTGCTGATTATGATTTTTTTCTAATCAAACAGAGAATATTTTGAAATAAGGGCAGATTGTTGGTATGACTCCTCCACGGTAACATTGTAAATAGTTTTTTTTAGCAGGAGTTTGTTTACTTTTGTTGAGTTCCTCCCGTATGGAGTGCGTAAGGACACGACTGGCAGAGATAAAGCTACGGAAGCCCACGGGGGCAAAAGGCGCGGGTCGATAAGGGGGGAAAAAAACAACGATGTTATAATTATTTTGGATCGTCCACAATAAAACACTCAAATTAATTTAAAAAAGCGGTTTATTGCCCAGCCATAAATCTACCGATTATTCAATCGATTAATTAATTATTACAATTACAAAGCATTGTCCCCCTGATTACTGTTTAATAACTAGTGATTGGTGTTTTTTTCGCTGGGGGGGGGGTTGATGTTGTACTATGTTACCGGTTTGGTCATTGATTTCCAAAGTAAAAACAGATGTTTGCAAATGTCTTATTTTGATTAAACTCAGAAGATAATCAGTCTTCTTTCATGAAGGACGACACAAATCAGTCAACAATTACTGTTGATATGCTGAAACTGACCATTTTAAATTGAAAAATGGCTCCAAATGATGACTCGATTATTAAAATAGTTGTTGATGAATTTGGTAATCGATTACTTGTCGATTAATCGATTAATTTTGGCAGCCCTATGAGTTATACAACACTTCTGAAACGGTACAAGAAAGTTAATCGCTTTGCTTTCCAGCTACGTTTTCTACTTGTAAAAACGAGACACTACTAAATATATGAAATTGACCATATTTGGAAATACAAGGTTTTCGCCCTACAGAGTCATTATATTAATTAATATGAAGCATGTAAAAATATCAGTCAAGCGGCCAGTAGTGGCTTTTCACATTTTCCACTTTGGATGCGGCTCAGGCTCCGTCAGAAGCATGCGCGTTATCAATGTCAACAAGTGTACAGGAATCCTCCCCGATCAGGATTGCGTCCTTGAGCCATTTAATCCCTCCTTGCATGCTCAAGACAATGAAAGGTCTGTTGTACAGAATGCATTCCGCATAAGAACGTCTCATAAATCCATGCAAACATCTGCTAAGTTTGACATCGTTGCGCAAAACTTGTTTTTTTATTAACTAATTTTGCTCCCCAAAACGTCTATTTTAAATATTACAATGCTCCCAAAAACATATTTTTACGTTTGTTTGTTTTTTATGCAGAAGGCTTTGATGCAGCCTCCGAACTGAAAAGAATGCTTGAAGCAATGGTAGTTATTACAAAAATGACCAGCAGGTGGCAGCAGAGTATAAGAGATCAACCAGGGCCACGTTGAAAAAAAGCTCATTTACCCACAGTTCTATACAGATTTGCGAATAATGATAAAACCTATTTATATTCTAATGCTAATTGCTGCAAAACGGAAACAGATACAAATATACGTTTTGTCCTGATGAAAGAAGAGACTCTAATCTTTCGTTTGGTAGGTTCCATGTTTTTATAGCAATAGATCACAATATTCTGTGGGCCTGAGAATTGATTTTGGCCGAGCAGGGTTGGTTCAAAGGTCCAGGAAGGACCCGCAAGTCAAAATGTAGTGGGATATTTTGACCATGTGGAAGCAAGGACATGATCAGATGTGGATGTAACACTTTTTATTTTTTTTGAAAAACAACAGAGATCATAAGTAAACACAACATAAAGGGACTGCCTTGTACATTTAAAAAAAATAAAAAAATAACAAAAACAACAGCAACGACAAAAAGACCCCTCACCCCCCCAAAAAAACAAGCAAACACAAAAGCCCACAATAAACAAACAACCAAAAAACAAGACAAAACATTGAGTTAGAAAGAAACGAAGCAAATCCTAACATTAACGTAAGACAGAAAAAAAAACAAAAAAACAAAACCACCAGATTTTAGTTTTGAACAAATGTCATGTACAGAAGGTAAAGTGATGGAGAAAGAAGAAGAGACAAAAGAAAAGACGAATAAAAGGATCAGACGTTAATAAGCATGAAGAAGAGCATCTTGGAAACAAAAGAAAAATAATTACACACGTCGTACATTTAGATACAACACATACTTGAATTGGCAGCTTAATGCTAGCACAGAATGTAAAAAAAAGCTGTGGCCGGGCTAGCAAAAGTTAGCATTGAAGTCGTGGTAGTCACATGTGCCTTGAAATAATCAATGCAGGTACACATACAGACCAAAGTTAATAGAGGTGAAAACTGAAACAAAAATTCCAAAAACTTTTTTGTTCAGGAAATGAGATTAAAATGAGTGTTTTTTTTTATTTAAAAAATAGCTGGGACAAAATTTGTGCTGTGAAAATAATCAATAAGTAATCAATCATCAAATTAATAACTAGTTTAATAATCGAGTCATTGTTTGGAGCCATTTGTAAAAAAAATCCTCTCATTTCAGCATATCAACAATTGTTGTTGACTGATTTCTGTAGTCCTTGATGAAAGAAGACTGATTATCTGGTGTGTTTAACCAAATTTGCAAACATATCTTACTTTACTTTGGAAAACAACCGAACCGAACCGGTAACATAGTACAACATCAACCCCCTCCCCTTTTTTTTTTTTTTTTTTAAATCAATGGTTAATAAGCAGTAATCAGGGTGAACAAATGCTTTTGTAATACATTTTAATGCGAAATTTAAATGGATCAGATTAGTCGATTAATCGATTCCAAAAAAAATTTGGAGATTTTTTTGGAGGAAATGATAATTTACAGTACTGATAAGTTCCTTCAAATGTATGTAAAATGACAACAGAAAATGTTTTTGCATCATAACCCTCTCCAAGTCGTCAAGAGTCGTACCATATGGAATCCAATTGTAATCGAAAAGAATCAAATCGTTACGCTGTCAAATCGAACCGTCCTTGAAACATTTCGCTCCTCACGTATCGAAAACTGTAGTCACAACCCTAATTTGACAAAAAAAATAAAACATGTATATGTATATTTTAGTGCCGTCAAATGATTAATTATTTTAACTAATTAATTGCACCATTATCCGTAATTAATCGTGATTAATGACATTTTTCTACTTTTCTACTACTTTTTTTCTAGAAAGCTTGTAACAGATATTTAATCGCAACTTCCCATCTGCGCCAATCATTTTTTGGAACGCTCAGTTCATGCACGACCCTTAATTGCTTCATTGTTTACTCGTCAAGTTTCCATCCAATTGTTTCGAATTTTTTAAGCAAATTTACTGAAAATGCGCAAAACGGACTTGAGACTTATGCCAGTTTCCATCTGTTCTTCTCTCGCGAATATTGAGAGGGGACTCCGCCGCTGTAGGTGGCGCTATACACCATGGAGATGTTATGCACCAGTCATTTAAAAGAAGAAGAAGACCAGGAAGCGACTGCGGCATGTGATGACGTCGTATGAGTTTGCTTTTGTCATTTTTGATCAACCGTAGCGTTTCTTTGCTGTTTTCCATCTAAAATTGCATTTTTTAAGTATGTTTTTTTATTTTTTATTTGATTAAGTCCTCTCTCAACGCCAGTGATCATTTCGGCGATATTTTTCGTCACAATTTTTATTTATTTTTTCAGACAAAAATGACACGAAAAATAAAATAGAAGCCATTCTTGGAGACGATAACTAAAATCTACAATTTGGTCAATAACTAAAATAAAAATGACAACAACAACACAGTGACGAAAATTCACACAATCCAATCAGAAAGAATGAAACGCGGGTGGGAGAAAAGAACCGCTTATTGATTGTGCAGCTGTAAAATTAATCTCAATCAAATATGCGCTTTTTAAAATTTAGGTGAAAACCAAGTTATAAGTTACATATTATTGTCAGTTCAGCATGTTTCATTCAAACAATTAATAAAGACACAGTTACAAATAGGTGTGTTATAATTTCCTGTATAAAAGTTAAAATGGATGCTGAAGGAAAATATTGACTAAACTGTCAATTTAGTCGACTAAAATTGGATTAAAACAGTTTGGGAGAAAGTAGGAAATAATAGAAGTCAACCCCCGCTGGGGAGTTTATGCTTTCATTCCATTTGTTAGCTTATTAGCGAGCACCGCGGGAAAAAAAAATGCCAGCAAACTTTGTGGCGTTGATCACAAACAGAGCTTTTACATTTTGATGCAGATCCAAGTTTATTTGTTTCTCCAAATGTTGCCTGAACCTAAATAAATAAAAAAACATGATGTCATTTTTAGACCCTGGTTCAATTTTAGCACGTTATCATTAAAAAAATTAATTCTAACACACACCGTCACCGAAAATTATCCATTTTTCTTTAAATGCGAATAATTACGCTCTAAAAAATGTTGGGTCAAAAATAATCAAATATGGGTTAAAAAGGGACTGACCCAACATTTCGGGTTATTCTTTTCACCCATTTAACTCCAAACGTTGGGTCGAAACGAATAACCCAATAAACGAGCCCAAAAATTGGGTTGTTTTGTACAAACCCAAAATTGGGTTGTTTTTGGGTTCGGGTTAGGTCAGCCTAACTCGAACCCATACGTTATTGTGATTTTTTTATTCTCCACACTTTTTTGCCCGGTAACAGCTCCCACATAATTCTTCCTATTTACACCTTTGGAATTTCAACTTGCTTCAAAAGATTCACGCCTCTCTGGGTATTTATCGTCTGATTCCACATTACTTACTTGCAGCATTGGCACATTTCAACGTTAAATATCAACTTCATTTTCAATGGGTCTGACATTGAGCTTTTTCTAAGTCCCGCTTTCCGCACCCACTTCCGCACACCTGTCTGATACTTCAATATGAATTCAATAAAAAAAAAAAATTCTGGTCCAAAATGAACCCCGGGTGTGCCCACTGTGTCCGGCAGCCCCAAGAGGAGCGCGGAGCGGCCAAACCGCGAGCAGGAGAACAAGTACATCGAGGAGCTGGCCGAGCTCATCTTCGCCAACATCAACGACATGGACGACCTCAACGTCAAGCCCGACAAGTGCGCCATCCTCAAGGAGACGGTCAAGCAGATACGGCACATCAAAGAGCACGGTGCGTCTTGTCGAGTCGTACCGTTTTCACTTTTCGGAAAGGGGGGCTTGCGATTTTGGCGAGCCGCTATTTAATTGTCCGGGAGTGTGACAGTAAAAGCGCGGACTGAGTTTTCAATGACGGAGGCAGCACTTCGTGCCCAAACTGCCAAATGACACCCGTTTATTCAGCAGAACTGAACATTTGAGTTTGTTGTCAGTGGCTAATGTTGCTAATGCTAATTTGTACAAACACAGCCGCTTTGCTTACTGTTAAGCTTCACTCTAAAAAAAAGTTGGGTCAAAAAGAACACAAATTGGGTGGAAAAGGAACCGAGACAACTTTTGGGTCAATTGAATAACCCACAAAACAACGTTCCGTTGTTGGTTGGCCTAATTTCTTTTATTTTCTGTTATGACCCAGTCCCCAACTCTCCATTCTGCAAGTCTGCATAACATTGTATCCTTATTAAGATGAAATAAAACTAAAACTAATATAGAGTTTTTCAGGGCCGATACCGATGCCGATTATTAGTTGATATGTGCCAATATTTGAAGCCGAAATTCATTTTCAGTAAAGAGGGTGGAAAAAATATTGGCCTCAAATTTTTTTTAAATACAAATGCTAATCTTGATTTTGTTGCAATGTCTTAAAGCATGAATGCTTATTGAACAATTATTGTATTTTTAATCTTAGACAATATACTCCCGAGCTCCAAAGTTATCAGTATGTGTTAAACAGTTAAATGGAAACTTAAAGAAGTAAATACCATAGCTCTGTTTAAAAAAAAATCCTGGAATCTTAAACTTTTACATTTCTTTGTTTTAATGTTGAACAAATACAAAAGGTTCAAAAGGGGTCCCAGGGTCCGCGTTTATAAAGTTTAAATTAAAAAGTGATTTTCACATTTCAGAGGCTCCCCTGGAGAATATTCGTGAAAAGCAGCCCTCAGTCGTCTTTTTTTATCGACGTCGTAGCAAAAACGTACGATATCTCTTCAGCTTCAGCGGACTCGGCGGTCGCCATCTTGACTCGTCATACGAGCCAATGACAGTCATGTGGACTTCACAGACAGTCAGAAAACATAGTCCTGTCCGTGTCCCTTGAGGCCTCCCTGATTTTATGTTTTTTGGATTTGTTGGGGTCTGGATGTTTCTTGGGCTGGGGAGGAGTTCTGGGGGGGGGGTGTCTGGTCGGTGCTGGATTTCACCTTCCTTGGTTTTCTTCGGTCCCCTCGGGTCTCCTGGTGTTCGGTTTAGGTGAACGGTATGAGATTTTTTCTAATAGGTTTTCTGGTGAGCTAACAAATACACGCACGCACGCACGCACGCACGCACGCACGCACGCACGCAGGCACGTACACATACTCACCCACACACACACACACAAAAATAATAATAATAATAAAAAAAAATAAAAAATAAAAGAGCAATGATGATGACATTTCCGAATGAACAATACTGAGCTCTTAGAAAAAAAAAAAGAAAAAAAAAAATAGAAAACATAGTTTCCCGAGACCATTACACCCAATACGTAAATGCCTTCCACTTCAGCAGCCTCACATGAAGGCAACTCAATAACTCCTCCACCATCTATGTACAGTTTAGCATATTTGATTTGTTTTTATTATATATATATATATATATATATATATATATATATATATATATATGTGTGCGTGTGTGTACTTAAACATAGGTTTTTAGCCTGTAACAGAAGCAACAGAAGTGCATCCATTTGTCTAAACTATTATTTTTTTAAATAATTGGCAGAGCGCTACTGCCACCTACCGTCATGGATGTGCAATTACATGGGAAAAAAAAACAGGTGCCTTGGCGCTTGACTTGGCATGGAGGCGCCAGTCAGCAGCATCCTCAAGACCTTTTTCCACGCACGACAAACCACAACGGCGCTCAGGCCGCTCGGGTCCCACACCACCAGGAATGCCAAATATGCGCCCTCGTGGGGCCGTGCCGGCCGGGCTTATCATCACGGTGGCACGGACGGACGCGTGCATTCATTTCATTCATTCAATCATTTTTATTTTTGTTTCAGGCAATAACAGAGCACACGGTCAGTGTCAAGTTACTCCAAGGAGGGGAAAAAAAAACAACAACAAAAGAGACCGAGAAAGAAAACAAACAACAAAAGGATAAAGTCCAATTCTGCCTGAAAAGGAGTTAGAAGAAGAAAACTGATTTAATCCCACCCCCATCATCCCATTCCAAATTCCAAGCGACTCTGCTACTTAATCTTAAGACTCAATAATAAACAAGTACCCAGAGAGCTATAAATATGAAATAAGCAAGGAAAAAAATAATTGAGATGGTGGCATTACCATAAGAAACAATAAGTGTTTACGATTTTAACAACACGTGCAAAGTAAACAATACTCGCGCTGGTAGGACAGCAAATACCAGAAACGGTCATAAATGATATGCCAGCAAGGGTAATAAACAATATATTGATAATGGTAAAGAAGTAGCTTTCCCACCCGCTGCTGTTAGAACTCGACAATCGGCCGTGCTCTCGGGAGACCGTCGATGTGCCGTGATGCGATGTTTTCATTTCAAATTGGAACAAAATGTGACGATGATGCTATCGATTTGCGCTGTTGCGTTGCTCTGTTTTTATTTCATATTCAATTCAATTTAAGAGACGTGTCACATGCTTGGGCCTTATGGGACGGCATTTTTGCAACCAAGTTAGGGCCAACATTTACGAAAAAAATAAAAATTTTGCTTTTCCATGCATGCATGTGTGTGTGTGTGTGTGTGTTTTAATGTGGGAAAGTGTGTGTAGCCGTAAAAACGTTCGTAAGAGTGTGTTTGTAATTGTACAAAAAGTGGGGCATGTGTATCAAAAGGTGCCTTTTGTCTTTGCTACATTGTGAGGCCCATGCACGCGTGTTTTTTCCTGATTTAACTACCATTGCGGGGGACCGACATGATCTTGTGGGGACATTTTGGTGGTCCCCACAAGTTTAGACCTCTCTTTGAGGATCAATACTTGGTTTTAGAGTTTAGGTTTGAATTGGGTTTGGGTTGGGTTTAGGGTTAGGCAATCAGTTGTGATGGTTAAGGTTAGGGTGAGGGGCGAGGAAATGCATTATGTCAATGAGATGTCCCCACTACGATGCAAAGATGTGTGTGTGTGTGTGCCTTTGTCTTTGCTACATTGTGGGGCCCATACATGCGTGTTTTTCCAGGTGGTGATGGTTCGGGTAAGGGCCGAGAGTGTGGGCGGGTTTATCACATCATGTAGACCCTTTTCTGGGTTTTTACTATCATTGTGAGGACCACGTGTCCATGGGACATTTTGGTGTTCCCCATTAGTCCAGGGCTATTTTGAGGGTCAAGACTTGGTTTTAGAGTTTAGGTTTGAATTGACCTTTAGTTGGGGTGAGGGTAAGGGTTAGGTTTAATGTGACACAACACTAGCGAGCGCGCGAGCACAGGCGACCAAATACACGACAAGATTTGTAAATGTTTATTTAATTCAAAAAGATTTGTATTTTTTACCATATAAAAGTAAATTTTCATATAAAAAATCAGAGGGATGCATTTTTGCTTATCACGGTATTTTTCAAGGGCACGTGCAATTGTATTTTTAATGTTAGGCGCAAGCGCAAAATCTTAAGCACACAAGTACCAAATTCAAAAAATCATTTTTGGCTCCAACCTTTCAAAAATTCCCTGGCTTCCAAGAAAAAGAGAGAAAAAAAAACAGGTAGTGTAAAAAACAAAAACACGTTTCAATGCTACCCGGGACGCATCACCGATATTTCATCATTTGTAAATATAACAATCGTTTCATAATACAGTTAGTATTTATGTGTGAGTTGGTGTGTGTGACCGTGAGTGAGGGCGTTTGTGTGAGATATTGTGTGTGCGTGCGCGCGTAAAGACACACGTCACAACAGCGTCTAAATATCTGAATGCGTGAAACCCGCAACAGCTCATCGCTTTTTTTTTTCTTTTCTTCCCCCCCCCCCCCCCCCCCCCCCCCCCCCCCTTAGAGAAAGCTCCGGTGGCCGACGCGGACGAGGTGCAGAAGGCCGACGTCTCGTCTAGCGGCCACGGCGTCATCGACAAGGACACGCTGGGGCCCATGATGCTGGAGGTGGGGGCCGCCGAGAGGGGGGGGGGGGGAGTGTGTGTGGGGGGGGAGAGTCGCGCTGGCGGAAGATAAAGTATCTGTCGCATCACGGGTGTGTGCTGATGTACAACACGGCACCGAGGTATAAATAAATACCTCTCGGGAAAGCTGATTACAAGTGTGTGCGTGCGTGTGTGTGTGTGTGTGTGTGTGTGTGCGTGTGTGCGTTCCTCTCTGAAAATGAGATAGTGACGACAGGCCAGCAGTATTTGTAGTAGGTGGCAAGTCCAGGGGCCGCATTTATAAAGCTTGCGTACGATAAAAAATGAGGCCTAAACTCTACGTACGAACATTTCTGCGCCAAAGGTGGTGTTTAGAGAAAGCAAACTGGCCTCCCTGATTTTATGTTTTTTGGATTTGTTGGGGTCTGGATGTTTCTTGGGCTGGGGAGGAGTTCTGGTGGGGGGGTGTCTGGTCGGTGCTGGATTTCACCTTCCTTGGTTTTCTTTGGTCCCCTCGGGTCTCCTGGTGTTCGGTTTAGGTGAACGGTATGAGATTTTTTCTAATAGGTTTTTTGGTGAGCTAACAAATACACGCACGCACGCACGCACGCACGCACGCACGCACGCACGCACGCACGCACGCACGCACATACACATACTCACCCACACACACACACACAAAAAATATATATATATATATATATATATATATAAAAAATATATATTAAAAAAAAAAAATAATAATAATAATAATAATAAAAGAGCAATGATGATGACATTTCCGAATGAACAATACTGAGCTCTTTAAAAAAATAAAAAAAAAGTCTGGACCGACTTTTACCGTACGCAATTCTCAAGACGTGAGAAAACGGTCACACAAACAGCTTTGTGGTGCATTTCCATGTATGCTGGATGTTGGGTCACTATAACTATTAACTATCTTGTTTTAGCTCCAGTCTTGCTCCGATGTCACAAAAGTATCGATATCGAATCGATTCAGAGAAGCCCAAAAAAGGAGCCTCAGTGCTTACAAAGAAAGGAAACGGCTCAAGCGTGAGCTGCTCCGAGCTGCTAAATTGCGATATCGCTTTAAAAATGGGCTGCGTTTTAATGCAAGCGGATCGCATCGCGGGTCTCCCTTTTCGGAAAATACACACATGCAAACGCACACTGTTTAGAGAGATTTTCTTTTTGCAGTCGTTTTAAATGGCTTAACTCAACCGAAATTCGGCGTCGCATTGGAGACAAAAGTAGAATCCTGATTGTTTACTGTGCGTCTTGCTGCTCTAAATAGTAAATAAGTCTTACTACGCTATAACTTACACAAGACTACGGACTACTTCTTCTACTTCCATTTGATGGTCGCCAAATACTTGTGGTTCTTTAGCGCCCCCTTCTTTAGCATAGATGCCTATGGCTATGAAGAAGGCCACTGGCGGTAATGCATGACTTCTTCTTTCTTATCGGCTTAATAAAAACTTATTAAACGGAGTGCATGCATGTGGCAGTAATTAAACTGTACATTAAATAAAGAAAAAAAGCAAAAGACTGAACACAAATACCCCCTAAAAGAAGTAAGCTAAGAAATTGGACATAAAAACACAAAACGTGGATGCATAATTATGCACTATGACTGTGTCTCTTATGTCAATTTGTTTTGCTTGATTTATTAACCACTGGAACCTTAGCATAAAAACCGTCACAGGAATGTGAATGTCGTGTTTTGCGAGAGTGTTTTTACCACTTTATTTACATAGCGCTATACAGTATTATTTATTGTTTTGATCAGGTCATGTTCAATAAAATATATTGGATTCAATTATAAATGTCATTATTCATATTTTTTTATATTTTTACTAATGCACCAAGTAAGAGAAAGAAGTTTCTACTATTTGCAAGTCTTCCAAATAAAAGTAAAATTGGTACTGCATGAAATCCTTAACTGAATTTAAAAATCACTCTCTCTCTCTCTCTCTCTCTCTCTCTCTCTCTCTCTCGCTCGCTCATTCGCGTTAATCGTAGGTATAGTAATCCCTCGAAATAATCCATATTTTTAATAAATGTACCTGTAATCTGATTACATGTTTTTTTTCCCCCTCTACTGTAACGGAATAGTTCCATTTTTTTTTTTTGTGATTACGTAACGTCCGTACATGTATTCCGTTACTCCCCAAGCATGATCATATTAATGACAACTAATGTGGACGCATCCTGCCACGCATTACATCATCGTGCCAACGCTTCAATACGCGCATATCATTTCACCCGCACGCCCGCCGCCACATATGCCATTAAAGGCTAAATAAAATTATATTGACACAAGACAATAAGGATAAAAAATAAAAAAAAATAGCTAGAAAAATACAGTCTGGTACAAAAATCTTTGCTATGGAGCTTGATATAATTATAGGCTTTTGTCACGCAAATAAATAAATAAATAAATAAATGAAGGTAACGCCCGCGTCAATAAAGTCTGTCATAAACATTCACAATGCGACAACACAGACGCGATGCTGGATAAAGATCCATAAGCAAAATATTGGAAATAGGAATGGATACTAATAATAATAATAATAATAATAACAATTATAGGGCGGCCTATTGATCGCCTAATTTTTGGAGACAATTTCCCCAGTGCATTAGTGAAGTCTGAGTAAAGACATTGTTGGTCAAATTATTTTCTTTATGCTCACCTTTGGGTCAGACCAAATTATTATTCTAATATGTTTTTAAATGTATTTAATCTGCCACTAGCTGTGCGTCCTGCGGCGGCATTATAGCAACTCGTCCTGCTTGCTTTTATTGGCGATGCTCCCAAACAATCACGGCCTTCAAAGTACATCTTTTTTTTTTTAATCTTTTTTTTTTAATTATTCACACACAAAAAATCTATATAAATCATGGTAAAGTTAACCTTCTTTCTTGCCCAAATTGTTTTGATTTGGTGTTCGCCATCGCGTGCTGATTATAAATACGCAGATTCGTTGATATTGCATTGCCAAATATGGGGCGAAATCGGCGGATTGGGGCGGAAAACGGCGTGCAATCTGCATTTATAACTCATTCAGTGCCATTGACGGCTATACACGTCAAAGATCCATTTGAACTGGACTGGCAGTGAATGTGATGAAGGGGAATTGCGTGCAGGTGTGCGCACGCTTTTAGGAATCTCAATTTTTTTCTGCGTACGTGAAGTTTGGGTTTCGTTCGTAAGTACTTTTGTACGCAGGTTCTCACGCACAGTTTTATAAATGAGGCCTCAGGACTCATCTCTCTTTTGCTCATGCCAATCCGGATCGGATCCAGATTGCACATTTGCCTGCAATGTAAACGCCACGTGTATGCTGCCATCCAACCACACTTCCTGTACGTCCGCCAGCTTGTCATTTGTTGCTCAAGCCTTGGCGGAGGTCTCGGCCTCTCAGTATGGTCATTCGTTGGATGCGGTGTTTTTGTTTGCAGGCCCTGGACGGCTTCTTCTTCGTGGTGAACATGGAGGGCAACGTTGTGTTTGTGTCAGAGAACGTCAGCCAGTATTTGCTGTACCAGCAGGACGAGCTGATGAACACCAGCGTGTACAGCGTCCTGCACGTCGGCGACCACGCCGAGTTCGTCAAGAACCTGCTGCCCAAGAGCCTCGGTCGGTGCCCGCAAAACTCGAAAAGGCAAAGTCGCAGTTTCACTGCAAAGATTTCACAATTTCTGTTTTTATGCACAATTAGAAATGGCGCAAAAGTCTGAATATCGCATTTCAATTTGCACTTACATAACGTAACATGATTCCTTTTCTCATAAAATTTGAAAACTTTATTCATGTAACATTATGACTTTTTTTTTTTAATACAAAAGTTAAGTAAATTTTTTTAAACAAAAAAAAAGGGCATGTAACGCTTCAACAATTTACGAAAGCAAAGTCCAAATATCACATTTAATTGTCAGAATATTGCAACTTTATATTTTATGTTTCTTTTTTTTATGTGAATTTTTATACGTATGACATTATAACTTTTTTTGCAATACAAGAGTAAGCATTTTAAGAAAACAGTCAGAATATTGAATTTAATTTACTTGATTTCCATAACATTATTCCTTCACTTATGTCAAATTTGCAACTTTATTTGCATAAAATATATATTTTTTAAATACATAAGTTAAATGCTAATTTTCAAGAAAAAACACATAAAATTGTGTTTTGTTTTTTATTTCTCTTCGCTTTTATTTACATAAGATGCTAACTTTTTTTTTTTTTTTTTTTTTAAATAAGGACAAAGTACATCAAACAAACAAAAAGCCATTTTATGAACAAAGTCAAAACATTTAAAGAAAATTTAATTTTAGGAGAATAAATTCACATCCTGAGTCGCCGATGTTTTTCTTTGTTTTCATGACTCATCAGTATCTTTTTTTTTTGTCCCTTGACGTCCAGTAAATCACAGCGGTGGCGACTCTTCACTTCACATTATTCCTTCACTTATGTCAAATTTGCAACTTTATTTGCAAAAATATATATTTTTTAAATACATAAGTTAAATGATAATTTTCAAGAAAAAACACACAAAATTGTATTTTGTTTTTTATTTCTCTTCGCTTTTATTTATATAAGATGCTAACTTTTTTTTTTTTTTTTTTTAAAGAAGGACAAAGTACATCAAACAAACAAAAAGCCATTTTATGAACAAAGTCAAAACATTTAAAGAAAATTAAATTTTAGGAGAATAAATTCACATCCTGAGTCGTCGATGTTTTTCTTTGTTTTCATGACTCATCAGTATCTTTTTTTTTTGTCCCTTGACGTCCAGTAAATCACAGCGGTGGCGACTCTTCACTTCACATTATTCCTTCACTTATGTCAAATTTGCAACTTTATTTGCAAAAATATATATTTTTTAAATACATAAGTTAAATGATAATTTTCAAGAAAAAACACACAAAATTGTGTTTTGTTTTTTATTTCTCTTCGCTTTTATTTACATAAGATGCTAACTTTTTTTTTCTTTTTTTTTTTTAAATAAGGACAAAGTACATCAAACAAACAAAAAGCCATTTTATGAACAAAGTCAAAACATTTAAAGAAAATTAAATTTTAGGAGAATAAATTCACATCCTGAGTCGTCGATGTTTTTCTTTGTTTTCATGACTCATCAGTATCTTTTTTTTTGTCCCTTGACGTCCAGTAAATCACAGCGGTGGCGACTCTTCACTTCACATTATTCCTTCACTTATGTCAAATTTGCAACTTTATTTGCATAAAATATATATTTTTTAAATACATAAGTTAAATGCTAATTTTCAAGAAAAAACACACAAAATTGTGTTTTGTTTTTTATTTCTCTTCGCTTTTATTTACATAAGATGCTAACTTTTTTTTTTTTTTTTTTTAAAGAAGGACAAAGTACATCAAACAAACAAAAAGCCATTTTATGAACAAAGTCAAAACATTTAAAGAAAATTAAATTTTAGGAGAATAAATTCACATCCTGAGTCGTCGATGTTTTTCTTTGTTTTCATGACTCATCAGTATCTTTTTTTTTTGTCCCTTGACGTCCAGTAAATCACAGCGGTGGCGACTCTTCACTTCACATTATTCCTTCACTTATGTCAAATTTGCAACTTTATTTGCAAAAATATATATTTTTTAAATACATAAGTTAAATGATAATTTTCAAGAAAAAACACACAAAATTGTGTTTTGTTTTTTATTTCTCTTCGCTTTTATTTACATAAGATGCTAACTTTTTTTTTCTTTTTTTTTTTTAAATAAGGACAAAGTACATCAAACAAACAAAAAGCCATTTTATGAACAAAGTCAAAACATTTAAAGAAAATTAAATTTTAGGAGAATAAATTCACATCCTGAGTCGTCGATGTTTTTCTTTGTTTTCATGACTCATCAGTATCTTTTTTTTTGTCCCTTGACGTCCAGTAAATCACAGCGGTGGCGACTCTTCACTTCACATTATTCCTTCACTTATGTCAAATTTGCAACTTTATTTGCATAAAATATATATTTTTTAAATACATAAGTTAAATGATAATTTTCAAGAAAAAACACACAAAATTGTGTTTTGTTTTTTATTTCTCTTCGCTTTTATTTACATAAGATGCTAACTTTTTTTTTCTTTTCTTTTTTTAAATAAGGACAAAGTACATCAAACAAACAAAAAGCCATTTTATGAACAAAGTCAAAACATTTAAAGAAAATTAAATTTTAGGAGAATAAATTCACATCCTGAGTCGTCGATGTTTTTCTTTGTTTTCATGACTCATCAGTATCTTTTTTTTTGTCCCTTGACGTCCAGTAAATCACAGCGGTGGCGACTCTTCACTTCACATTATTCCTTCACTTATGTCAAATTTGCAACTTTATTTGCATAAAATATATATTTTTTAAATACATAAGTTAAATGCTAATTTTCAAGAAAAAACACACAAAATTGTGTTTTGTTTTTTATTTCTCTTCGCTTTTATTTACATAAGATGCTAACTTTTTTTTTTTTTTTTTTTTTAAATAAGGACAAAGTACATCAAACAAACAAAAAGCCATTTTATGAACAAAGTCAAAACATTTAAAGAAAATTTAATTTTAGGAGAATAAATTCACATCCTGAGTCGCCGATGTTTTTCTTTGTTTTCATGACTCATCAGTATCTTTTTTTTTTGTCCCTTGACGTCCAGTAAATCACAGCGGTGGCGACTCTTCACTTCACATTATTCCTTCACTTATGTCAAATTTGCAACTTTATTTGCAAAAATATATATTTTTTAAATACATAAGTTAAATGATAATTTTCAAGAAAAAACACACAAAATTGTATTTTGTTTTTTATTTCTCTTCGCTTTTATTTATATAAGATGCTAACTTTTTTTTTTTTTTTTTTTAAAGAAGGACAAAGTACATCAAACAAACAAAAAGCCATTTTATGAACAAAGTCAAAACATTTAAAGAAAATTAAATTTTAGGAGAATAAATTCACATCCTGAGTCGTCGATGTTTTTCTTTGTTTTCATGACTCATCAGTATCTTTTTTTTTTGTCCCTTGACGTCCAGTAAATCACAGCGGTGGTGACTCTTCACTTCACATTATTCCTTCACTTATGTCAAATTTGCAACTTTATTTGCAAAAATATATATTTTTTAAATACATAAGTTAAATGATAATTTTCAAGAAAAAACACACAAAATTGTGTTTTGTTTTTTATTTCTCTTCGCTTTTATTTACATAAGATGCTAACTTTTTTTTTCTTTTTTTTTTTTTAAATAAGGACAAAGTACATCAAACAAACAAAAAGCCATTTTATGAACAAAGTCAAAACATTTAAAGAAAATTAAATTTTAGGAGAATAAATTCACATCCTGAGTCGTCGATGTTTTTCTTTGTTTTCATGACTCATCAGTATCTTTTTTTTTGTCCCTTGACGTCCAGTAAATCACAGCGGTGGCGACTCTTCACTTCACATTATTCCTTCACTTATGTCAAATTTGCAACTTTATTTGCATAAAATATATATTTTTTAAATACATAAGTTAAATGATAATTTTCAAGAAAAAACACACAAAATTGTGTTTTGTTTTTTATTTCTCTTCGCTTTTATTTACATAAGATGCTAACTTTTTTTTTCTTTTTTTTTTTTAAATAAGGACAAAGTACATCAAACAAACAAAAAGCCATTTTATGAACAAAGTCAAAACATTTAAAGAAAATTTAATTTTAGGAGAATAAATTCACATCCTGAGTCGTCGATGTTTTTCTTTGTTTTCATGACTCATCAGTATCTTTTTTTTTGTCCTTTGACGTCCAGTAAATCACAGCGGTGGCGACTCTTCGGGCAGGAACAGTCACACGTTCACCTGCCGCATGCTGGTCAAGCCGACGGCGGCGGCGGCGGCGGACGGCGAGGACGACTGGCAGGCGGCCGATCAGCAGGAAGCCTCGCAGCAGAAGTACGAAACCATGCAATGCTTCGCTGTCTCCGAGCCCAAATCCATGAGGGAGGAGGGAGAAGGTAACGCAACGCAACATCATATTTTCCCTCTGATATTTCGCAGGGTTAGAATAGTTTGGGAATTTTCATTATAGTTGAGTTGATTAGCTTTCAGAACAGGTTCGTCTTTAGCAGAGGTGGAAGTCATTGCTTTGCAAGTCACTAGTAAGTCTCAAGTCTTTGCCCTCAAGTCCCGAGTCAAGACTGACACGTCTCAAGCAATTCACAAGTCCTGCACTTTGAGTTTCAAGTCCTTTCGAGTCATTTGAACAATTCCGGGTGAGCGTCAAAGTAGGACTCGGGGACTCGGGGAGTGAACCCAGAGTGATGCAACAGATTGCCGTGTTTGCAACGTGATACCAGTCAGTTTACAGGCTCGTTTTACTAAGCAGCTAGCAACAATAATTAGCCGATAAACAACTGACAATAGCTTACTTAGCGTTCTTTGTCAGATGTTGAACAAAGTTTGAAGTTGTTGCCTCTCCGCCAGTGATGTCATCCTGGACATACTGCAATTATTTTCTTTGTTGACCACCTCAGAGTTTTTGTACCCAAACAACGGATGCTACAACAAAAGTCACAAATCAGATTGTTTAAAAAAAAAAAAATCAGCAAATTAAATCAGATAAATAGAACTTTGTTTTAATAATTTTTTTTTTAAATGCTTTAAATTTTTTAAATATATATATATAAACTCAAAAGGTCTAATATGGCCGTTAGTATTTAGGAACACAACTTTCAAGTGCAATATAAGGCAAGGTACATAATTATTTTATACATGGTCCATGCATAAAATAACAAGGTATTTTATTGCGCTATATTGCCAAGTTGTGTTCCTAAAATCCAAATGGCCATATTGGATATTTTTTTAAAACTAGTTTTTTTATAAAATAATTATAAATGAAGGCAAAGTTCTATTTATTTATTTTTAATAATGAAAAATACATCTAAGTGCAATTTATACAAAGTCTCTCCAGCGTGTCCTGGGTCGTCCCCGCCGGTGGGACATGCCCGAAACACCTCTCCAGGGAGGCGTCCAGGAGGCATCCGAACCAGATGCCCGAGCCACCTCAACTGGCGCCTCTCAACGCGGAGGAGTAGCGGCTCGACCCTGAGTCCCTCCCGGGTGACCGAGCTTCTCACCCTATCTCGAAGGGAGAGCCCGGACACCCTGCGGAGGAAATTCACTGTATCCGGGATCTTGTTCTTTGGGTCACGACCCACAGCTCGACAGACCAATACAGAGTCCGCATCACTGCAGACGCTGCACTGATCCGTCTGTCGATCTCCCGCTCTGACCTACTCTCACTCGTGAACAAGACCCCAAGATACTTGAACTCCTCCACTTGGGGCAGGATCTCATCCCCGACCCGCAGAGGGCACTCCACCCTTTTCCGACTGAGGACCATGGTTCTCGGATTTGGAGTTGCTGATCCTCATCCCAACCGCTTCACACTCGGCTGCGAACCGCTCCAGTGAGAGTTGAAGATCACGGCTTGAAGAAGCCAACAGCACCACATCATCTGCAAAAAGCAGAGATGCAATGTTGAGACCACCAAACCGGTGTCGAGCTGGTCCACTGTTCCACGGCCGGGACGAAAACCACACTGCTGCTCCTGAATACGAGATTCGACTTCCTCGGCGGACCCTTCTCTCCAGCACCCCTGACGGGACCTTGCCTGAGAGGCTGAGGAGTGTGATCCCTCTATAGTTGGAATGCCCCCTCTGTTCCCCCTTCTTAAAAAGGGGGACCACCACCCCGTCTGCCAATCCAGAGGCACTGCCCCCGATGTCCACGCAACGGTGTAGAGGCGTGTCAACCACGACAGCCCCACAACATCCAGAGCCTTTAGGAACCCTGGGCGGATCTCATCCAACCCCGGGGCCCTGCCACCGGGGAGCTTTCCAACCCACCTCAGTGCCTTCGACCCCAGAGATAGGAAAGCCCACCTCAGAGTCCCCAGACTCTGCTTCCTCAAAGGAAGACGTGTCGGTGGAATTGAGGAGGTCTTCGAAGTATTCTCCCCACCGATTCACGACGTCCCGAGTCGGGGTCAGCAGCACCCCATCTCCACTATACGCAGTGTTAATGGCGCACTGCTTTCCTCTCCTGAGACGCCGGATGGTGGACCAGAATTTCCTTGAAGACGTCCGGAAGTCGTTCTCCATGGCCTCACCCAACTTTTCCCATGTCCGCGTTTGTGCCTCAGCGACCACCGAAGCTAATTTGTTTTTTTTTTCCAGATTTGTTTTTATTTTATTTATTTATTTAATTTTATATAATTGTATTTTATTTTTTGGTGTAAGATTAAAAAATATGTATCACAGCAAGTAGTCATAGGACGATATTAGATGACGGAAAGAAAAGTTATTCGTCTTCTGATTCTTATTAGTAATTAGTAATCACTGGTAAGCTATTTTTAGAACACACCCATGAGCTACTCATGTTGTCCTTGGGGTTAACTAGAACTTGAACACAATCTATTTTATTTTTAAATAAAATATAGAATATTTGGTACATTAAGAAACATGTAGCAAGTTAAGTTTAAATAAACATATAAAGAAAGAAAGAAAAGTAATCATTCTTCTTCTGGTTGTTATTAGCCATGTCCAATCATTGGTGAGCTATTTTTAGAACACACCCGTGAGCTACTTATGTTGTCCTTGGGGCTAAAACAGCCGTGCTGTAACACCGAGATAGATACATTCAAAACTAACCCCCGATAGCTCATGTATTCAATTAACGACGAAAGTGAAGTCCATTTTTTGCTATCATTATTTTCAGTTAGTTTTTGAAAAGCACTTAGATTTTAGTTTTGTTTCAGAAAGGAAAATGTTTTTGGTTGTTATTGAGATTCTTTATTCTTACTCATTCGTGGGAATGCTCAATGTTGTTTCTAACCTTTATTACTTTTAACTACATTTAATACTTTGTAATTTTTTACATGATTTAATTTCAATTGACTTCATAAGCATTCAATTTAGCATTCAGCTATTAACATTCAGCTTTCTGCAGAAATTGCACTTAGTCTAGTTATTAGTTGTAGCTATTCCTGTCCTCCGACGTCCTGTCCTCGTTACCTCGCCGCTTGTCCTCTGGGAGGCGCTAATTACACTTTGTCATCCTCGCGGGGAAAACAAGCTCCTGACGCTCTAATTTCAGACATCCGACGGTCGTCCCGATGGATGGATGGCCTTAAAATAAAATGTACGTGCATAACAATTGCAATTTTTGGAAATGGAAACTACTGCAGCTCTGCTTACCTTTTGGCTTTTACCTGATACCATTTCTCACAATGTGGTCGAGCTGTGGCTTGAAAATGTCTAACCTTCTCCTAGCATAACTTCCAAGTCACGGACCGAGAAACCCGTCAATGATGTCAATTAGCCTCCACTGTGATGTTGCAAGCTAGCACAAACACATGTTCAGAAATACGCAGCTTATTTTATCTTTTGAACATTTCCCCTTTGCACGCATTCAGATCTGCAATCGTGTCTGATCTGCGTGGCCCGAAGAGTTCCGGTGAAGGAGCAAACGGCCATGTCGTCGTACGAGAGCTTCACCACGCGCCAGGACCTCCAAGGTAAAGCGCTCGGCGAGGAGCTTGCGGCAAACGGTTACCACCTTGTGCCTTTCACACAGAAACACAGCGTATCACACACAAATGCAGCGGATATCAAAAGTTTACACACTCCTGTTCAAATGCCAGATTGATGTGGTTTCATTTTGCCATCGTTAACTCATTTTAAATGTAAAGTACACCTAAGGGGGGTGAAATTTGTTTTCCGCATTTGACCCATCCACTGAGGGAGCGGTGAGCAGCAGCAAGGAGCCGCGCTCGGGAATCCTTTGGTGATCTAACCCCCCAATTTCAACCCTTAATGTTGAGTGTCAAGCAGGGCGGCAATGGGTCCCATTTTTATAGTCTTTGGTATGACCCGGCCGGTCATGTTTCGCTTCTGTAAGGGTTGGGTTTTTGTTCGTTATGGGCGTTCTTGTTTTTGCCTGTGGTTGGTGTTTATTGTCTGGTCTTCCTGGTTTCTTCCTTTGTCTCGTTATGTCTAATCATGTCCACCTGTGTGTGTCTTCCCTTCCCCACGTGTGTCTCATGAGTGTTGGTGCATTTATTCTGTTGTGTTTGTCCAGTCGGTGTGGGCGCGTTGCCTATGTTATGTGTGGAAGTTCATGCGTCAAGTCTTTGTCACAGCTAAGTCGTCTTCGTCACAGCTAACTAAATCATCCTCGCCACGGCTAACCATCGTCACAGCTAGCCTAGCCGTCCTCGTCAGAGCCAAGAAGCCATAACCCCAGCCAAGTCAATTCACTCCGCAGCAAGTCAAAACAAGTCAAGGCAAATCACGTCCTGTCACGTCACACTTGTTCTAGTCATGGCGACCAGTCTACTCACGTCCTGTCCAGTCACGTCCTATCCAGTCATAGTGACCAGTCTACTCTCATCCCGTCCAGTAATGGCGACGGTCTAGTGCCGTGTTGTCCAGTCATGGCGACCAGTCCGGTCACACCTCATCATGTCATGGGGACCAGTCCTGTCCTGTCCAGTCATGGCGACCAGTCTAGCCCTGTTCTGTCCAGTCATGACGACCAGTCCAGTCACATCTCATCCAGTCATGGGGACCAGTCTACTCACATTCCATCCAGTCATGGCGACCAGTCTACTCACGCCCGTGCAATCATGGCGACCAGTCTAGTCACGTTCTGTCCAGTCATGGCGACCATTCCAGTCATGTCTTGTCAGCTCATTGCGACCAGTCCAGTCCTGTCCAGTCATGGTGACCAGTCCACTCACATCTCATCCAGTCATGGGGACCAGTCTACTCACATTCTATACAGTCATGGTGACCAGTCCACTCACGTCCCGTCCAGTCATGGCGACCAGTCTACTCTCATTCCATCCACTCATGGCGACCAGTCTACTCACGCCCTGTCCAGTCATGGCGACCAGTCTACTCACATTCCATCCAGTAATGGTGACCAGTTTAGTCACGTTTTGTCGAGTCATGGCGACCAGTCTAGTCAAGTCTCGTCAGGTCAGTGCGACTTGTCTTGTCCAGTCATGTTGACCAGTCTACTCACGCCCTGTCCAGTCATGGTGACCAGTCTACTCACGCCCTGTACAGTCATGGCGACCAGTCTACTCACACTCAGTCCAGTCATGGTGACCAGTCTACTCACATTCCATCCAGTCATGGCGACCAGTCTACTCACATTCCATCCAGTCATGGCGACCAGTCCAGTCACATCTAGTCAGGTCAGTGCGACCTGTCTTGTCCAGTCATGACAACCAGTCTGCTCACGCCCTGTCCAGTCATGGCGACCAGTCTACTCACATTCCTTCCAGTAATGGCGACCAGTTTAGTCACGTTCTGTCCAGTCATGGCGACCAGTCCAGTCACATCTCGTCAGGTCATTGCGACCAGTCCAGTCATAGCAACCAGTCTACTCACATTCCTTCCAGTAATGGCGACCAGTTTAGTCACGTTCTGTCCAGTCATGGCGACCAGTCCAGTCACATCTCGTCAGGTCATTGCGACCAGTCCAGTCATAGCAACCAGTCTACTCACATTCCATCCAGTCATGGCGACCAGTCTACTCGCATTCCATCCAGTCATGATTGTCTGCTCACCTTTCTTCCTACGGTTAATAAAAGTATCAGGCATTGCACTTGATTCCCGTTCCCGTTGCATTTGTGTCTCATCCACTCACGTTCCCCCAGGACAATCGGTTCCCAATATGATCCAAAACGTTTTTATGAGCAATGTCGCGTCCATCTGGATCACTGTCAACCTTCTGGCAGGTAAGATCACGTCGCTGGACACCAGCCTCCTGCGGGCGTCCATGAAGCCGGGCTGGGAGGACCTGGTCCGGCGCTGCATCCAGAGGTTCCACCTGCAGAACGACAGCGACGCCTCCTTCGCCAAGAGGCACCAGCAAGACGGTGAGGAGCGATTTTACGTGGCCGCGCCGTCGTCCTTTCTGGTTGGCTCACCTTTCGCCGTCGTCCTTCTCCCCGGCAGTGTTGCGGAACGGCCACGCGCTCAGCCCCCTCTACCGATTCTCGCTGTCCGACGGTACCGTGGTGTCGGCGCACACCAAAAGCAAACTGGTCCGCTCGCCCGCCACCAACGAGCCGCAACTCTACCTGTCGTTGCACATCCTGCAGAGGTAAAAAAATAATAATAATCTGTGAAATTGTATTAAGCTATTTCCACGATGTTATATTTTTTATCCAATCAAATTTCAGTCTCTGTGTGTTGCCATGTCAGTCAAATCTGTCCAATCAGCAGTGCTGGAATGCAAACTATTAGGGCTGAATTTTAAAAATCTAATAATCGATATTGAATCAATCGCGTGATATCGATTCTTCTTCTTTTTTTTTAAGGCCACATTTTTTTGCATCTTAGTGTTTTCTTGAAATTTACTGTTTACGTGAATTTTAAAGTATTTTCTTACATTTATGAAAAACCTGACTTATTGCACTTTAAGACAATTCGAAATCTTTTTAATTTATGTTTACGAATTATTGAATTAGAATTATGAAAACATTTGTATCTCATCCTTGCTGATGTCAATGTTTGTGTAACATTTCAAGGAATCCTTGACTCATTGAGCCATTTTTAGCAGTAGAAAGTGAATATTTTGTCCAGAATGAATTTGATAATTTTTCATGTACAATTAATACCTTTAAAAACGAAATTTTCCACAACTGAAGATGACATCACCTGTGCTGAGGAAGGTAACGTGGCTTATGGCTCCCCTGTTTTCTGGGTTTGGTCAGCATACTGAGCCATGATTGGCTAACCCTCGATAACTGGATAACCCTAACCCTAACCCATTGAAAAATGTAGGGCTTATATAACATATAAGTACATAAAATTTGTAATAAAATAGTAATAAATAGATACGTAATAAATATAATAAATGATAAACAAATAATATAAATAGTATTTTATATTAATTATATATAATGTATATAAAAAAGCAACAATATTAATAAATAACAATAAAATAAATGAATTTAAAAAAAATTAGGGTTTTGTATTGATTCTAATTTCCCCAATCCATTCGATTTGATTCACTTAAATTCAGTCCGATATCAATTGATTATAGCACATCAATTCTTCTTAAATGTCAATGACATGGTCAATATTTCCCAAAGGCAGTAACTGGACAAATGACTTTGTTTATTAATGAAAGTAACACGTGTATATATGCCAAGTCTGGCGTGGCGCTGTGGCGCAGCCACAGGGAGTTAACGGAAAGCGTAGAAGAAGAATCAGCCAAGAAGACCAACACTTTATTGCAATCTACACAACAAACATGGCTTTGCATGTATCGAAACAACATGAAAAAGACGAACACGGGAGAAGTGACAATGGCGGGTGGTTCAAGTACAACACCGCTTGTTGAACGTGGGAATAAAGAAGCTAAATATTTAGCATAAGCAAGCTAAGGAGGCCAAGCTAAACGACTACGACGCGGCTATCCGCCATTGTTGTTGACAGACTGACGGTTCGCGCGCAGTCACGCGAGAATCGGCGCGTACGTCATCAATGTGCGACGACGCGTCGTCATCGAGCTGCGACCGTTACGTCATCGCTGGAGGAGTATCCTGCATGTGGCGTCCAGACGGACGCGTACGGGCCGCGTTTTGAAATCTTTCCACTCTGGAGCCCGCTTTCGAAAGTGATCGCTTTCAAGCCCCGAAAACCGCGCCGTCGTGTGGACGAACGGCGTAAGAAACTTGTGAGGACACATTGACACTGGCTTTCGTGTGGACGGGGCGCGTGGCAACAACGCATGACCAGACAAGGGGAGAGACAAGGAACACATGACAAAAACAATAACCGCAGACAAAAGACAACAAGAACACCCAAAAATAAAAATAAAAATCCCACCCAAGCCCACAGAACCGAAACATGACATGGCAGTAAACAGTTAGATGACGAATTTAAACGTCCATGGCAGTGAGAGAGTCAATAGGTGGATTTGAAAAGGTCTTTGAAAAACTTGCCTGAAGGACTCCAGTCTACTGACTAAAGTCTCAATGACACCTGCCCGGAATTAAACAGGAAGTCAGCCATTTTGGTTAGAAGCCTACATATTGTACGTTGGTGAGTTTGGTCCCCTGAATCATTTAAAAAATGAGCCCTTGAGTCCAGTTTCACTGAGCAACACAAAATTTGGTAGGCGTGTTTATCATACAATCACGCATGAAAGTCAGCCATTTTTGTGTAATTCCACCATTTTGTATCCAGTCGTCCCCTTGATAAGTTACCCAAAAAATTAGCCTCTGAGACCAGTTTCACTGTTCAACACAAAACTGGATAGACATGTTTATTAGGGTTGGGTATCGATTCAAATTTCCTGAATTGATTCGATTTCGATTCACAAGAGTTCAGTTCGATTCAATTTCCATTTTTTCCCAATTCGATTCCATTCACTTGGTTCTATCCGATATTGATTAATTATGGAACATCAATTCTTCTTAAATAGCAAGGACATGATAAAAACCTCCACAAACATTAAATATAAATTAAAAAGATTGTGAATTGTCATAAAGTGCAATATGTCCGGTCTTTCATAAATATAAGAAAATACTTTTAAATTCACGTAAACAGTACATTTCAAGAAAACAGTAAGATACACAAAAATTTGGCCCTTAAAATTATATTTTGTTGTTTACTTTATGGGAAAAAAAGATATTAAAATAATTGATTCATGGTTATATAAACCTATATCATGCTCGAAAAGAAAAATCGATTCAATATCGATTATTCGATTTTTAAAACCCAGCCCTTATGTTTATAATAGCATTACACACGAAAAAGCCTCAAAGACCTCTATACAAGTCAGCCATTTTGTTTATCGCAGCCGTTTGGCATAACCTTGCCAGCAAGCTGAATTCTTGCGGTACAGAAAGTGCTCGAGTTACGGCCGAGTTACGTTCGTACGCTGGCGATGTAACCCGAAAGTCAGATTTCACCGTTAAAGTCGATATTTACATCAAACAGTATTTTTTTTTTTTATTATTTGCGCGACCCGGATGAGCCGGAACCAATATTTTGTGAGTCCGCACGGACATTCATTGCTGACGGATGGCAGAGCGGCGCTAATTCAAACGACAGTAATTTCTGGACTATAAGGCGCACCCGACCATAAGCCGCGCAAGCTAAATTTGGGGAATACTCGAGTTTGGCACACATACAAGCCGCACCCGACTGTAAGCCGCAGGCGTTTTAACCCTTTAGTGGCCGGACTAAGAAATTGTCATTGACATAAAAAATGCTTAATGTTACCGCACCGGTATATAAGGATTTCCGCTACTTTCTTTTCCATAATGAGTGCACAAATTGTCTCGCTCTCGTTCTGTCTCTCCGACTGTATTTGGTTTGTTTTGCTCTGCCTGACGCTCTTGCGCTTCCTTAATAGTGCGCCCCCCTTGTGATCTGACGGACAAGCCGCACCTTCGCATTAACCGCAGGGTCGAATGCAAATGAAAAAAGTAGCGGGCTTATAGTCCAGAAATTACTGTACCAAGCGTGACTCAAATTGGACTAAAACTTAGACTCAATTTTAAACTGGCGGATAAAATTAACACTACGGTAGGCCACCATGCTGTTAAACAGGTCAAGTTCAGCTGTAACCAAAGCGCTGTGTTTCTTCTTCAAGGGAGAACATGGACGTGCCCACAAGCCTGGGTGTGTCTAAGCCCAGCAGCTCTCCCAATGCCAACGCCACCGGCAACCACTTTGCGAGCCGAGCCGCCACGCCACAGGCCAACTGCCACAAACTTGGCAGCCCCTCGGCCCAGGGAAGCCCCAGCGTCACCTCCGGGTGCCAGGCGGCCATCTTGTCTCCTCGCCAGCACCACAGCCCGGGATTGGTGGAGAGCAGCAGCGACGGCAGCCCCCACCACCAACACCAGCCTGGTTCTTTCTCACCGGCTGGCGGTCTCCATTCTCCAGTATCCATCTGTACGAGCTCCAGCAACCGTGGGTTCAACCCACTCGGAGCACTTCAGACCCTCAACCAGGGCCACAGGACTCCCGAGTCCCCTGATGGGCAAGCCGCCCTCCGCAGCCCTCTTCCCAGCACCCAGGAAAACGACCAACCCGGCTTGGAAAACGATTTACTGGCGAAATTCGGAGAGCAGCAGGACCCGTCCCAAAACCAGCAGGAGGGCGAGCCGGACCAGGCAAAGGACGAGGACGAGACGGATCACCTACTGAGCGCCAAAGGCCATACGCAGCTTCTGCAGCTTCTCACCACTAAGATGGAAACCCCGGACCTTTGCTCGCCTCTCGGGGCGCTGGCGGACGAGCAGTTGGCGGGCGTCGGCGCCTGTTTGGAGGCGGCGCACACCAACCACTCTGCCACGTTGAAGGAGAAACACAAAATCCTGCACAGGCTACTTCAGAACAGCAGCTCGCCGGTGGACTTGGCCAAGCTTACCGCCGAGGCAACGGGGAAGGACCCCGCCGGGTCCGAGTCGGCGGGTGGCGACGGTGACGACAGCGCGGCCGCCTTGGCGGAGTTGGGCATCAAGCAGGAGCCGGAGAGCCCCAAGAAGAAGGACAACGTGCTGTTGCGCTACCTGCTGGACCGCGACGACAACGGCATCCTGGAAAAAGCCATGAAGATGGAGGCCGGCGACGGGGCCAATATGGCCACCATCAAGACGGAGAAACAGGACCCCGCTTTCAACATTGCCGACCAGGTCAGTTCTTGCAATTTACATGTGCAGTAAATCCCCCTCCGTCGCCGGTGTCATTCCAGACACCGTGAAATTCTTGATATAAATTCCGCAGGGCTATTTTTTATAGCATTTAAGGTGCTTATTTTTTTTTTTAAGGTCTTTAAACAGGAAGTGGAGAATTTAGGGCCAGAATGTAAAAACCCTACCACAGATTGGCTTAAGCCACAGGTGCTTTTACTTTCCCCGTTAAAGGATCTTCATATTAAAGGTCTCATATTATTCAACTTTTCAACATACTAAAATTGTTCTCAATGTGTACAAGACATGTCTTTGACATGCATTCGTCAAAATTGACTTTGGATCTAATATTTTTGCTGTCCCTCAATCAGCCAAAAAACCCTAATCTCCTGCGAACGTTATTTTGCCGTGAATGTCTCTTGATTTGCCGTGAATGCTTGTAGACATTTACAACCACTGCGCGGTCGCAATGAGCTAGCCGTTTCGCCGAGACCACTTAGCGGCCGGTTAGCATCACAAAAGTCACGTCAACTAGGCGGCGAGTTGCCAGTCACGGCAAATGAACCACCGCGGATTGTATCTTGACAAAATACGCAACCGCTTCATATTATCCAACCACCGTCTTGCTTTATCATATCTGACCTCTTGTAACCAAACAACCTCCACACGACAAATGTAGCTCCCACTTTAGGCACTAAAAATACACACCAGTAATATGGTAGAAAGTGCACATCTCTTTTTAGAAAAGATAGGAAGGCCTCCCTGATTTTATGTTTTTTGGATTTGTCGGGGTCTGGATGTTTCTTGGGTTGGGGAGGAGTTCTGGTGGGTGGTGCCTGGTCGGTGCTGGATTTCACCTTCCTTGGTTTTCTTTGGTCCCCTCGGGTCTCCTGACGGCGGTGTTCGGTTTAGGTGAACGGTATGAGATTTTTTCTAATAGGTTTTTTGGTGAGCTAACAAATACACGCACGCACGCACGCACATACACATACTCACCCACACACACACAAAAAAATATATATATAAAATAAAAAAAATAAAAAAATAAAAATAAAGAGCAATGATGATGACATTTCCGAATGAACAATACTGAGCTCTTTATAGAAAAAAGAAAAAAAGAAGAAAAAAAAAAGAAGAAAAAAAAAGAAAAAGAAAAGATAGGAAGGAAGGCTAAATCAAAAATGTTAAACTTGCGTCTTTCTTGTTTGCATTCGTGTCACACTGTTGGGACCGATCCATTATGTTTAATCCAACTCTGAGCAGGCTTTCGCTAACAAAACAGTCCTTTGAGAAATAATGTTGGTACACGTCCTTCAAAAATAAAATGAATCCACTCTCTTCTCAAAGACTCGGGACGAAGGAAGCAACCACTTTTTCCTGATCAGTGTTTCCTCTCTCCACGGAGCATTTGCGAGCAGAAAAAGAGAAAAAGAAAGGCGCAGCCAGCTTCTGGAATTTCAGTGGGCGTGACGAACCTTTACCAGAGAATGGTGCCACGAACCCGAGGGGGCGGGGTCGAGTGCACTTCCGTGTCTTTATGACATCACTAAGTCACGGAAGTTGAATCTGCCCATTTGAAGCACACATTTTAGAAAGGGGGAGAAAGCTAAAGAAGTCGTGGACTGACTTTTTTCATACCTGGTTGGATTGTAGATATTATTGATAGAAACCCCAATCAAGTGCATTTTCATACGATGGGACCTTTAACTCAAAATGAACATTTTGACACCCCAATTTTTTTTCTTTTTATGAATTGGTTAAAATAAGCATCAGCCTCAAAAGTCTCGGACGGTCACGACTGTCAGCAATGCCAATGATGTCGAAATGAACACATTAGGACACATGACTTCATGTTATTGCGTCGTTATTTCTCAAATAAGATACATTTTTGGCGTGTTGTTTGACGTGCTCACAACTACCGTGATTATTTCATTTTATTTTTACGAGGTATGCTTTGGAAGTGCGTGCGTGCGTGCGTGCGTGCGTGCGTGCGTGCGTGCGTGCGTGCGTGCGTGTGCACGTCGTCCACAGCGGCCGTGACCGCGTACGCGCGTCCCGCTGTACATCACATGTGACCTCATTTGAGGCCCCGCTCTATTTTTAGCTCCTCCTCCAACGGCCGCAGGACGTGAGCAGCCATTTGTGTGTGTGTGCGTGTGTGTGTTTGTGCGTGCTTCAGTAACTTGATCAGCCGCGTTTGTATGGGAGTCGCGCTCAATTTCAATCATTTGTGAGCTTCGTTGAATCACAAAATCAATCAGGAAACAGCAACAGTTTCACCTTAGGCCGTGAGAAAAGGACAACAAGTACGGGGGAACCTATATGAAAGCCTTTTGCTTCAATTAGGATTAGGGTTTTAAATTTGTGTTTCAAGACTGGGTGGGGGTTTAAACAAGGGATAACTTTTGAAAGCACATTTAGGGTTTTAAATTAGGGTCGGGTTCGAGTTTCAAACAAGCATTATGGTATTAAACTATGGTCTCCAGCCTGGGCATAGCCTTCGAAACTAAGGTAAGGTTTAAAATTATGCTTGCAAATCAGAATCCGAATTTCAAATTAAGGTTTCAAACAAGGGTTGCGGTTCAAATTGGGGTTTCAAGCCCATGTTAGGCTTTAAAAAAAAAAAAAAAATGGGGGTTCAGATCTGGGTTTTCAAATTAGGGTTTAAAGCCTGAGTTTCAAATGATGGTTTTAAGACAGGGTCAGGGTTATAAAATGTGATTAGGTTTTAAATTTAGGGTTAGAATTTCAAATTAGGGCTTCAAAAGAGGGTTAGGTTTGAATGTTTTTCTTTCAAGCCTGAGCTAAGGGCTTCAAGTTAGGGTTTCCAACAATGGATGGGGTTTCAAATTTGGGTTTAAAGCCGGAGTTAGGTTAGGGTTCAATTTAAATGAGGGTTTCAAGCTTGGATTAGGGTTTGAAATTAAGTTTTCATACCTGGGTAAGGGTTTTAAATCAGGGTTTAAAATTTTGATAAGGTTTTAAATTTCGGCTTAGAGTTTCAAATTAGGGCTTCAAACAAGGGTTGGGTTTTCAAATTTGTGTTTCAAGCCTGAGTTAAGGTTTTCATCCAGGGTTAGGGTTTCAAATGAAGTCTTGCATGAACGTGTCCCCTCAGACCGAGTTGGACGATCTTCTGGACAACCTGCAGGGCGGCGGCCATCATCTTCGTCAGCCGTTCTCCCGACAACTGTCCAGAGGAGGTCCGGCTTCCTCTTCCTCCTCCCCCTCGGCGGCGCCGTCCGCCTTCCCGGCAGACAAGCAGAGCGTCATCGGAGACATCCTGCAGATGATGGACGCCCCCCACGGCACTCACGACGTCCACGGGGACCACGTTAGCTCGCCCCCCCAGCACACAGCCTTCCCCGCCATCAGCCCTGCAGGTACACAAAAGGGTTAGGGTTTCAAATAAGCGCCAGGGTCAGTGTTTGCAAATATGGTTTCAAATAAGGGATACGGTTTCAACCAAAATTAAGGTTTAAAATCAAGATGTTAAAACAGGGTTAGTTAGCTTCAAATGAGAGATTGCAGCAAAATTCTGACTTTTAAGTTAGGGTTTCAGCTGGTTTACTGAATTAATTCAGAGTTAGGTTTTTTAAAGTAATGTTCTAAGCAAATGTGGCGAAAATTAGGGTTCTAAGTCAGGGTTCGGGTTTTAAATAGGGTTTAGGGGTTTCAAATTGTTAGAAGCCAAGGAAAGGTTTCAAATAATGGCTTCAACTTTGTTACAGGTTTAAATCTGTCTTAGGATATCCAATTAATATTTGAAGCAAAGGTTAGGACGACAAGCCTGGGTTGGGGTTTTTAAATAATGGTTGACTTTCAAATAAGGATTATGGTTTCAAATTAATGCTTGATCAACTGTATTATGTATTTAAATCTGGGTTAGTATTTCAAATTAGGGTTTGAAGCAAAGGTGAGGGTTTCAAGTTTTCAATTTCCCTTTTGGTTGACATTGGCCAAGTGGTGCAATGACACAGCAGATCCAACAAATGATTACTTAACAAATTTCATTACTGCCACCTACAGGACTGAAGTTGAACTTGATAGTCTTTTAATTTCCATTTGCAATTCCTTCTGGCTCCCGTAGGTGGCGCCAGGCCCGTCCAACCGGCTCGAGGGTCGGCACCCGGCAGGAGCCTTTCGCAGGATGGCGTCGCTGGCAAGCCGCTCGCACCGCAGCACAGGAACGGCAACAACGGCAACAACCCTTATGCCTTACTACAGCAGCAGCAGCAGCAAGGCATGATGGGAAATGCAGTCAACAACCGTGCAGGTGACAACCACACGCAAGATGCACAACATACCAACAGCTTTTTTTGGGGTTTTTTTTTCACACAAATTCAATTATTTATACATATTTCTTCTTGCAATCATGTAATTAAAAAAATTATAAGAATAAAGTGTGAGCTGAGGGTTTAAAGTTGGGTGTCAAGCCTGTGTTAGGGTTTTAAACAAGCATTTACATTGTTTCAAAATTGAATTCAAGCCATTGTAAATTAGGGTTTGAATTTTGGGTTAGGGTTTCAAATTGGGCTTAAAGCCTGGGTGAAGGTTGTAAACGAGCATTTTAGTGTTTCAAATTAGGGTTCGAAGCCTGTTTAAGGATTCAAATAGGCTGCGAAGCCCATGCTAGGCTTTTAAACTAGAATTATAGTCTTTCAAACTAGGGCTTGAAATTAGGGTTGGTGTTTAAAGCAGTGGCTTGGGTTTCATACAAGGGTTACAGATTCAAATTAGTGTTTCAAATTGGGATGTCAAGACGGGTTAAACTGGCAGGATAGTGTTTAAAATTAGGGTTTGAAGAAGCCAAGGTTTGGGTTTCAAGTTAGGGTTTAAAACCATGCCTAGTGTTTCATATAAAGTTTAGAGATTCAAAGGAGGGTTTCAAGCCCTAATTAGGGTTTCAAATTAGTGTGACAAGCCTGGGTGAAGGTTTCAAATGAGCAATCTAGTGTTTCAAATGAGGGTTTGAAGCCAAGATTAGGGTTTGAAATTTGGGTTTGAAGTATGCCTGGAGAAGTGAAAATGTTAGTTGCATCTCCTCTTGTGTCTTTTCCTTGTCAGCCATGTTGTCCAGTGGGCCAACGGCGGGCTCCCTGCAGCCCGGCTGGGGCCCCCAAGGCCCGGCGGGAGCCCTCCTGGCGCCATCCTTGGCCCATGGGGTTCGGGCAGCTCGCATGCTATCCAACATCAACGGTGGCGTACCCGCCAGGGGGCCGCCGCCGTCCCGATCCGTGGTCGGCATGCAGATAATGGCTGGCGGTAAGACACATGATCACATTTTAATTCATTTATTTTAGCGGTGTCAAAATAAGTGCGTTAATTTAAAGTTCCTTTAACTACCCCAAAAAAAATTTAACGAGCGCCCCTTACTTGTAAAGCCTGTACTGGGGGAATTCCAGTCGCAACGTAGAAGTCACGTCCACGTCAAAATTTAGCTGTAATAATAATGCATATATTTGTGGAGACTTGGGGTCAAGTTGTGTTTTACAATTTAGAAATTTTTAAATATGCAGAATTTCACAAGTTACTTCATGTTAAAGATTAGATAGCTCTTAATATGAAAAGAAAAATGCACTGAGCTGTCACCGTCTTACTAATGCAATTGTGCCATCTGGTGGCAGAAAAATTACCACTACACAAATCAATATCACACTTGCTTTTTTACAGTATAGTACTTCTTAATTTAACTACATTTTATGAATTATTATGAAATGACTAAATCAATGATTAAAAGATGCAGGCATATTTCTATTAGTTAAAAAAAAAAATCCATTATGTTAACAACTATACAATTACAATTTTTTTTTATTGTACATTTAGAACAGATATCAAATTTGTGATTAATCGTGAGTTAACTGTTGAAGTCATGCTATTAATTTTGATTAACATTTTTAATCGCCTGACACCCCTAATTTATTTCAATGAAATAATAGTTTGATTTACGTTTTTTACATATTTCTAATTACTGAGCCAAATATTTAATAAAACGCTGTCAATAAAAAAATATATATAAAATATGAAATTTTTTGCCAGGCAGGTTGTGTTGAATTATTTTGAATTATTTTGTGTAATTGTTATACTGAGGGCAGACAAAACAAGTTTGACTTCTTTCTGTACGCTTTCATTTATTTTACTTAACTTTGAATTTCCATATTGCTTTATATTATATTATATAAAAAAAAAAAATTATTTTACAAATGAATAAAATAAATTGAATTGAATTGAATCGTGTTTCAATATCATGAAGGCTCAAACACTGATCCTTGAACAAATATGGCTCGGAGACAAAAACATCAACGATTCAAATATTTATTTCCTTTAGTCAGTAGGTGGCGCTACCACTTTGTTCAAATAATATCACTCCATTGACTTGACATTCTTCTTCTTTTGTTGAATCAGAGATGGAGCTGCCAAACCCCGCCTACCCTCAGCAGTACGCGCCGCCCAATCAGACAGCCCCGTGGCCCGACTGGATGATGATGGACCACTTCGGAACCCAAAACCGGTGGGGGGGATCTCAACCTTGAGCTTAACTGAACTAAAGTGAAGTGAACTTAATGGAAGCGCGCTGGTCCCAGGTCGCCGTACGGGGTCCACCCAGAGGACGGGCCGGGGTGTGGCGGGGCGGCGCCCGAAGGACCGGCAGACGAGGGGGCGCTCCTCAACCAGCTGTGCTCCGTCCTCAAGGACTACGAGGGCCTGGAGGAGCTCGACAAAATGCTCGGCATCCCCACGCTGGCCGGACAGGTGACCCAAACCTCAAATTCTAATTAGCATTTGAAACCTGGTCTAAGGTTTTTAGATTTGGGTTTCAAATCAGGGTCAGGCTATTATTAAATTAGGGTATGAAACCTGGATTTGGGTTTGAAGTCAAGGTTGTGGTTTGAAATTAGGGTTTGGCGTGGGATTCAAATTTGAAATATGAAACCTGGTTTAGGGTTTTTAACTTGATTTAAAATTGGGGTTTGAAAAAAAAGGTTTCAATTTAAAATGGAGGTTTCAAAACCTACTAGTTTAGGTTTTGAGTTGCAGGTCTGGCTTCGAATAAAAAATTGGTTTAGGGTTTTTAGGTAAGGGTTTCAATTAGGGGTCAGGCTTTCAAAATGAGTGTATAAAAACTGGATTGGGATTTCAAAGTGTTTCAAATTAAGGTTTGAAGACAAGGTAAGGGTTTGAAATTATGGCTGTCGAATTAGGTTTGCTATTCTGGGTTAGGGGTTCAAACTAGAATTTGAAACCTGGTTTAGGGTTTTTTTACGTTAGGGTTTCAAATGAAATGGTTTGTAAGTGGGCTGTCTTGGTGATATCCAACTAAAGTCAACTTGTGAAATTTGCTCAGGGCGGCGCGCCGGAGCGGAATCCCGTTTTCGGGCCGTCAGACGCGAAGCCCCCCGTGTACGCTCAGCACTACGCCGGCTACGGCACTCAGCCCCCCGACGCCTCCTTCCTCTGCGCCCCCCACATGGGGCACATGATGAGGATGCCCGGGCCGCAGGGCCCCCGGCCGGGCGGCGTTCGGCCCCCGCCGCTGGCCCCGCAGCCCAACAACCTGAGGCTGCAGCTGCAGCACCGCCTGCAGACGCAGCTGGTGAGAAGCATTTTTAGGACTTTGGGATTTTTTTTTTTCCATGAGATCACACTCGATCATATTGTAACTTATAAAAATCATGAAACAAAATGTGAAGAATGAAAAATGTTTTGCTTCAATTCAATGCCTCGTTGTGCTGCTTGTTCTAATATTACTGCAGCTTACTGAGAGGTTGTGACCGTCCTTATTATACTGCCCCACGATGGCAAAGGCCAGAAGGAGCAACACAAGGGCTATTGAATTGAAGTAAAAAAAATAAAATATATAAATAAATAAATAAATATCTCACAATATTGTAAAGGTTTATTTTCTCCTGATTTGTTTTGTGTCACATGCTTGTCGAGAAACGTTTCAGGTAACTGTCTGATTTTCCCCTCCTAGAACCGTCAGCCAATCATGAATCAGATGACTGGCCTGTCCAGCATGAATCTACCTCTCAGGTCCAACCTTCCCACCCAGGTCAGACTTCAAATGCCAAATATTTTATATTTCATACAGAGCAGTAATTCATATCTATACACAGTAGTTAGAATACGTCGAACATTTGGCTTGTATTTTTGTCTTATTTCATTGCCAATCGCACATAAAGCTAGCGATTTCGTTTTTGTCCATTTTATGTTTAATACAGAGCGGTAATTCATTTTTTTCACATCTACTCGTGTAACTAATGCATGAATGTGGCTGCTTTGGTTAGCAATGTTAAAAAAAAAAAAAAGATAACTAACATACATCACTGTGTGAAGAATAGCTTCTGTACAACAAAATAATAACACTAAACTACCATTTTCCGCTGTGTAATGGAAGCATTCATTAATATTTTGTGGACCAATTATAATCGAGACCCTGTGAAGTCTGCCAAGCAACAAATGACTGCGTAAGATGTGTGTTTAACAGGCCAAAGTAGAAATTCAGCCGCAACATCTTCAACTGATGTCATATTGCATTAAAACACACGAGTGATGACTTCCTGTGGACTTTTCACAATAAGGGTCACAATATCGCGTGCGTCTTCCCAGGGCTCGTTCAACGCGCAGATGTTGCTACAGCGTCGCGAGTACCTCAGCAACCACCTGCGGCAACGTCAGCAGCAACAACATCAACACCAGCACGGAGCCATGATGGCCGTCAACATGCCACCCAACATGGCCGCCACGGGGGGCGGGTCCAATCCGTGTCTCTCTCAAAGCGCCGCACAACACTTTGCTTACGCCGCACCAAGCTACGGTACACGCAACGTAAAAAAAAAACTTGTGTTTTTACAGGTCGGGGGGGAACTGGCAGATGTGGTTGCTAGAGAAATTCTGTTAAAAAAAATTTTTTTTAAATACAGTGCAAATGTAAGCAACTTTACGAAATAACTTGTCATTTTACTTTTGTAACATTTTCTTACTGTCAAATCAACAGTTGTGTTTGTTTGAGAGTTTTAGGACATATTAATGCTTCATTGTTTATTTATGTCACAATTTTACAGAAATTCACTGCGGTTCAGAAAATGAATGGATGGATATTTTTTTTGCCGCTTAAGCAATATTTTTAGATTATTTGCGAATACTGTGCAGTACATTGTTAAAACAATGACATCAGATAAATTACAGTGAGATCATGTCGGCCTTGTGACCTTTTTTTTTTTTTTTTTTAACTAAACCCTTTTACAACTTCTATTAATTATAAAAACAAGATAGCAATAATAACTAATTACTCAACTGCATGTCTGTGGTAAAGCAAACATTGTTAGCGAATGCCACTGCTAGCTCGAACCAATTGTAATTTGTAACAAACAAACAAACAGTCACTGGTGCGTTTTCATTTGCTTTATTGAACAATCGGTCACAAAAGACAGTCAACAGGAGCCGATTGTTGGGATAAGTAATAAGTTTGCATTCACTTGTAAACATAAAAGTGGAAAGAAATGTTAAACTGATAGAAATATATACAACTTTTAGTCATTGATACAGTAATTTCATAATTCATAAAATTGAGTTAACAATTATTTTTTTTTTTACTGGATTTAAAAAAAACAAGTGTGGTATTGATGTTGAGGTCAAATTTCTGCCACTAGATGGCATAATTGCATTTGTAAGACGTTGGTGACAGCTCAGTGCATTTTTCTTTTCATTTTAAACACTATCTAATCTTTAACATCAAATAACTTGTGAAAATCTGCACATTTTTAAAGTTGTAAAATATAACATCACCTCAGCCTCCACAAATATATGCATTATTATTACATTTATTACTGCTCATTTTTGAGGTGGAATTCTCCCAGTTCATTGGTGTTCATTAATCGCACGTTAAAAAAAATGAGTGGCGTTAAAAGAACTTTAAATTAACTCAAAATTAACACACTCATTTTGACACCACTAATAATAATAACAACATTTTTTTTTTTCAAATTGTGCAGGAGGCATGAGCCAGCATCCTCATCATCATCATCATCCTCCTCCTCATCCTCATCATCATCATCATCATCATCAAGACTCGGCCTCCATGTTGGCTTGTTCTTCCGGCAGCGCCATGTTGTCTCCCAGGATGGCGGCGGCCCACGGCCAAATGCAAGGAGGGCCGGCGCCCGCCTACCCCGCCGCCGGGGCCGGCGACCTCAACGGATGGATGCCGACGGCCAACAAGTACTCGCGCACACGCTTTAAATAAGGTTCGGATTCCGATTTTGACGTGATGATGTTTTTGTTTGGCAGCGTGTACCAGCAACAAGTTCCCTTCGCCAGCGGCGACGGCTTGTACAACAACAACATGAGCGGCAGAGGAGCAAACATCAACAACATGTCGGCACACGTCAATAACATGCGCCCGGAACAGGTCAGACATTTTTACATCATCCGTCCATCCACCCATCCATCCGTGCAGCCACTAATTCATGTGGCCATCCAGCCATCAGTAAATCCACCCATCCATCCATCCGTCCATCTGTCTATACATCCATCCATCCATCCATCCATCATCCATTCATCATCCATCCAAACAGTTAGTCCACCCATCCATCCATCTGTCCATCCATCCGTCCATCCGTCCATCCTTCCATCCATCTATCTGTCCGCCCATCTGTCCATTATTTAATCCATCCATCCATCCATTTAACTCATCCATCCGTGCAGCCTTCCATCCATCTATCTGTCCATCCATCCATCCATCCATCCGTCCATTCTTACAATCAGTCATCCATCTATGTATCCATCCATCTGTCCATCCGTCCATCGTTCCATCAGTCAATCCATCCATCAGTTAATCCACCCATCTGTCTATCTGTCCAGCCATCCATCCATCAGTCCGTCTATCTGTCCATCTGTCTGTCTGGCCATCCATCCATTTAACCCATCCATCTATCCATTTACCCGTCCAGCCGTGCATGCATTAATTCGTCCATCCATCCTTCTGTCCATCCATCCATCCATCAATTAATCCTTCCATCATCCATCTATCCATCCATTCTTCCATCAGTCCATCCATCCATCCAGTTAGTCCACTCATCCATCCACCCGTCCATCCATCCATCTATCAGTTAATTCACCCATCCATCCATCTTTCCATCCGTCCATTCTTACAATCAGTCATCCATCTATGTGTCCATCCATCTGTCCATCCGTCCATCTTTCCATCAGTCAATCCATCCATCCGTTAATCCATTTATCTGTCTATCTGTCCATCCATCCATCCATCAGTCCGTCTATCTGTCCATCTGTCTGTCTGGCCATCCATCCAATTAACCCATCCATCTGTCCATATACCCGTCCATCCGTGCATGCATTAATTCGTCCATCCATCCTTCCATCCATCCATTTATCCATCCTCTGTCTGCCATCAATCCCAGCTGACTATGAGTGAGCGGCGGTCGCCAGCGAGCCACTGTTACGGCCCACAAAGCTGGTGGCCGTTTGTTTTTTGTGTGTGTGTGTTTTGTGTGTGGACGGTGTGAACGCTCCTCCCTGATTGGTGGACCACTTCCCCGACTCGGTTCACCAATCAGGGCAGGGGAGTAGCTCTGATTGCCTCATGGGGTTGAGGTGCCAGACCCGCGGTGGTCATTAGTGGCCACAGCTTAAAAGGCTGGTGGTCAGGACGGGAGCGGGAGCTGGCTTTGGTTTTTGCCTCCCTTTCCTTTGTTTTTTTAGTTTGCCACCCCCGATACCTCTTTTGTGTGTTTTTGTTTCGTCCCGACTCTTTCGTGAAGTGCACCGTTCGCCACAGTTGCTTTCCTGTTTGTTTCATTACCCACGATTCGTTACAGTGTTCGCCATAACAACTATCGCTTCTATTCTGCAGTCAGTATTTTCCTTGGGTGTTACTTTGACAGTGAGGACCTCGGGAGCATTGACTCCATTTTGTTTAGTTTCTGTGTTTTGTGTTCCGTCATGTGTTGTCCACCGGTTTTGTTCCGTGTGCCCCCTACCCGCTCCCTAACGTCACTTGCGTGCCACGTCGTACGTAACACCACACGAAAACAAAGTAAATCAAATCTGGCGTTTACCAACGACAAAGGTGTCCAAACTACGGCCCGGGGAGGCATTTGTGGCCTGCCATCCATTTTCTAGCAGCCCTCAGCACATTCAGTACATAAAAACACAAATACAATTGATTTGTAGAGCTTTTCTAACTAAAATCTTCTTTATAATTCCTCATGAATATTTATATTTCAGTTTGTAAACATGCACGAGGCAGATGATGATGAAAACTCCCAATGTCTTTGCTTTAGCAACTTTGACAGATGTTCAAAATAAGCTTCTTTTTTTTTTTTCAATGTAAAATTGTGTCTTGAATACAAATGACTGGCTGTTAATATGAATATTGTGGCACAGGTTGGTGACGGCAATCTGATCTTGGATCAGCTGGCGGGAATGGACATGCTCGCGCAAGAAGGAGACGTCAACTCTGTGAGTCAAACTCTTTTGGAGAAATGAGGCGCTCGCTCCTCCGTTATAAATGTCGCGGCATTGACGCGTGTCACGAATAAAGCACCCAAACAGAACATTTCATTTCTAGTCCTGCTGCTCGGCGGCCATTTTTTTTATGCATGACATCAAGGAGGTATCCTGGAAACCAGACTCAATGAGGTTAATTTCTGAGGCGGAGCAACCTGACCAGACAGACGATGGAAAGAACCAATCAGCAAAGAGCAGATGTGACGTTTATAAAAAAATAAATTAAAAAAAAGCAACATGCTGAAGCCAAGTCGTAAACAGTTGCAGTGGACGGAGATGAAGTCAACTCAATATTGCAAAGAGAGACACTAGTGATGAATGACTCGTGATGTTGTTGCAGTAAAAAAATCGATTTTGAATGTTATGAGAAGGACGGACTTTGTTTTCGGTACCGAAGAGCGACTTTGCTCACGGAGAAAACGTCACCGCAAATAACCAATCGCGCTCAATGGCAGACTTTCCAGACCCACTTTCTGTCTTTCAAAAAAGTAGGTGTGGCTTGCTAGGCTATCGAGAAGGTAAAAGACAAAGGAAATAGCGCTGTCAAAATGAATCAATTAATCAACAACTTATCAATTATCTAATTATTTGACAACTTTTTTTTATTTTTATCGAGTAGTCTTTTAGAATAGGGCTAGACCGATTATCGGCCGGGCCTTTTCACAAAACTGAAGGCCGATAAAGTTTTTCTTTGTTTATTTACACAATCTTAAAAAAATACAAATATGGCAGTAAAAAAAAAATATATATAACACGTAAAAGCCATTACGGGCTTATCAAGGACCTCACTTAGGAATAATAAACTAACATTTTAGTAACAAAAATAGAGTACCAATAATATTTATAGCCCCAACAAACATAAACTAATTCCATTAAAAACTGTACATACATTCAGTCAAGCTTCTGCACCACCAAATCTCTTTGACATTAAAGTTTCTTTAAGTTTCATTTTATATTTAGATAGATACAGAATCAGTTCATAATTGTGAATTTGTATTCCATAATTTGAATGTAGCGAATTTAGTGTTTTCATCAGGATTCGTAAAAATGTTCACCGACAGTTTTTACTTGTCGTAAAGACATTTTCAACATATTCAGACAATTTTTCATTATCTGCGAGGAACCTTAGTACTTTATAAAAAAAAATTAAGCTGACACTCAGAACCAGCTACACAAATAAAATAAAAAAAACATTTAAAATTAAGAAATGATGTTGAAAATTTGGAAAACTTTATTTACAGTAGAAAACTTTCGGGAACTATTTACGTACTTCGTTTTTAATTTCGCTTAACACATGATGACGCTGGAAGCTTCCTGCAATTTTTTTTAAAGCATTTTTTAAACAAAGCTGTCAACTCTTTTTACGTTCCAAAATAAAAGAAAATATATATTTATTTTTTAAAATTTTGACACTAAATCTTTTCTCCAACTTTTGTGCCCTTTTTAGAACTTCTGCTGACACAGTTGATCGTGTCCAGACGGATCTGGGAAGCTTCAAGTCTCAGCGCCTCTCAAAAAATAACATCAAATAACAAATCCCTTTAACGATGACTGGAGCAAATCTCAAATCAGCATCTTTAGATTTCAAGTCCTTGGCGGTCCAGGACGGCGGCTGGAATGCGGTTTGCTGCCACCTACTGGCGGCTACGTGCAACTGCAACAACCTGGTGACTTTCCTCCTCTGTAAGCCAAATTTTTGTATTCTTGACAAACATTCCCATTTGAAAGCCTGACTGAAGATGAGGACTATTTTCCAGAGATTTGAGTCGCGAGATGAAAGTGGATCGTCTTTACTGTTCCAAATACTTTTCAATATATTGCAACTGCTGTCGTTTTTGTGTTCAGAAAGAATTTTGTTTATATGACAAAGCGGCCACGTGGACTCGTTTGGAGCCAACGGACACACGAGTCAACCGCAACTCAACTTTTGGAGTTGAAGTTGAGCCATAAAAAAAATTGAAAAAAAGTCAGCTATCGATTGGCTCGGCTAGGCTAGGCTAGGCTAACTTATCACTAACAGAGGTCGGCCCGAACCAAATGATGATGATGACGATGAGGAAGTGCTGTTCCTCCAATCGTATTGATTAATGATCATTCAAGAGCGAGACTGGGCTTGAGTTACACAACATTCCAAGTGAGAAAGCACTGAATTGCGTTACTGAATTAACCATTTAAAAAAAAAAAAAAAGCAACGGAAAGGTTCAAAAACAACAAACAAAAGGTGTTTAAAAATGAACTTACACTGATTAAATTATACACAAATGATGAAATAGAATTGGCAATAAAATGTCAAACTTATTTGATATATATATATTTTTTTTAGGATTAGAGATGTATTTTAAAAAAATAATTTGAAAAAATGGCATCCATAATTTTTTTTAACTATCCCACGTTATTAAAAAAAAATAAAAAATTAATGAGTAGCCATGTGTTTTCCTTTTCTTTTTTTAAACCGATCTGCCACTTATTTTTCTTTCTTTTTTTTTTTTTAAAAACCCAATTAGGACAGTGACAAGGAGCGTCAATCATTTGTGTATTTTCATTTTTGCGTTTTAAGTCCTTAACCCTCGCAAATGTTGGAATTCCTGAACTGAAACAACCAATTACAAAAAAGAAAACATTGCCAAAGATTTATATTAAAAATAATAATAATCAAGTACACTATAATCCAAACACTGAACCCCCAAATACCCCCCCCTCCCCCCATTTTTGTCGATTTGTATTTATTTATTTTATTCTATTGACTAAAACCACACCTATGCCTGTTTTTGTAAGTATTCGTTTGGCGCCATGTTGGTGCCGAGGACCTCCTGGACATTAAAGTGTGCCGAGGAGCATCTCGTGGCGTTTGGCTGCCATCTTGTGGCACCTATAGGCAACTAGAACCCTTTTCGTCCATTCTGGATTTTCACAATTTGCTGCAGGGCGAACGAACACTTCCTTTACGCAGCCTCTGTTGACTGTTAATTACTCTTGGTGGGGCCCGAATGTTCACGGGGCCCAAAGGGGCTGAGATATGATTCGATTTTTTGGACGGTACACGTTTTCTTGATTTTTTTTTGCTTTTTGACACTAAATATGAAGCGAATGTATCATCAGCCTTAACTGTCTTGGATGCTAACGTTAGCGTCGACTGAATTAGCATTTGAATCCAAAGGCTGCTGAAAGAGATGAAAAGCACATTGAAATGAATGCAAACCGAAAGTTATTATTACCATGAGTCTTAAAATGACGCATGATGGTTTTTATGACGAGCGTTTTAGCCTTGCTGGTTCGTGAGTGAGCGAGCACGCAATTGAGCCACAGAGAACTAAATTAATTGACCATTTTTGGGCACTTTGCAAGGGGGAGTACTATCAAGTTTTGAGTTTCGTAGGTTGGATCCCAGCCAGCAACTACGGAGGACCAAAACTACCGAAATAAAAAATTAATAAATAAAAATAAATTAATAAAATTGAAAAAAAAACGGATAAAAAATTGTTTTTTAATTAAATACAGGAAAATAAATATAAATGGAAATAAGAACAACAAAAACAACAAAACAAAACAAACAAAAAATATATATATCCATAAATAAATAAAAGTAAAATAAATACAAAAATAAAATTATTTTTTAAATCTCGTTTTCTATTTTTTTTATAAATTAATTTATAAAAAAATATTTTAAAAAACTAAATAAATCTATTATTAGTTTTATTTATTTATTTATGGATATACTGTGTATATACAGTGCTGTTCAAAAGTTTGTGAACCCTGCAGGCATGGTCAGATTTTTTGGTATAAAATATAAAAATAACCTCATTAAATGTTTAGTCATACCCAAATCTACAATGCTGACATTGAAAATAATACAAATACAAAGAATGATAATATTGTCATTCATTCTTGAGCAAAAGTTTTAATTTAAGAAAAAGTCCGATTTCATGGCTGCAAAAGTATGTGAACCTCTCACTTAATCGGACATCGCACCTCCTTTTGCAATGACGACTTCATCCCAACACTTTCTTTCGTGACTTTTTGCAAAAGTTGAGAGAGGTTGGATGGGCGTCTCGCACCAACTGCCCGCTTCAGGTCCCGCCACAGTATTTGGAAATTCAGGATTTCAACCGGGCACATCCGGAACATGAATCTTGTTGTTCTTCAGACATTCCTTGGTTGTATTGCTGGAATGCTTTGGATTCTTGTTATCTTCTACCAGGCCTGTAACTTCACAAAGAACGGCTTCGGGTTATGATCCAGGATTTCACAATATTCCTCTGAATTCATGATTCCCTGGACTATGTGGACTTGTCCAGGTCCTGAGGATGAAAAGCCAGCCCAGAACTTAACATTCTCACCACCATGCTCCACTGTAGGGTGACGGTTCTGTTGCTGGTATGCAGTGTTGACTTTTCACCAAACGTGACTGTGACCAAACGGTTCCATTTTGGACTCATCTGTCCACAGAAGGGACTTCCAAAAAGCTTCAGGTTTGTCCAGGTACTCTCTGGCAAAGTTGAGATGGGCAGCTTTGATCTTTTTTTGTGAGCAGAGGCTTCTACCGAGCAAGCCTTCCATGAAAGCCTCGTCGATGGACTTTTCTTCTGATTGTTGAAGCATGCACGTGTCCCAGATGCAGAAAAAGAGGTCCGCAAATCCCTTGATGTGATGTTCGAGTTGGCTTTTGACCTGAATTATCATTTTTCTTGTGGTTCTTGCTGATATTTTAGAAGGTCGTCCACTTTTAGTTGCATATGATCTGCTTCACAGTGGAATGATGAAGCTAAATTTTTTTTTAGATGACCTTATAGCTTTTCCCAGACGGATGTGTTTGTTGTCACTACCCACTTCCTGAGGTCCCCTGACATTTCTCTTCCTCTCAGCATGACTGACCTGTATGGGTTCACCTGGGCAAGACTAAGGTGACGTGGTTTTGTCTCCGTTTCAGTCAGCGATGCACAATTTCTTCGCTTCTCATTTCATTGGTCCATTTCAGGGGTTAGTTTAGCTACCAATTTGTCTTACCTGATCCTACTTGACTGCTTGTTTCAAGCAATGCAGCTCAGGGGGTCACTTACTTTTGCACCTACATGAATTGACCAAAAACTATTTTTTATTAAGTTTTGACTACACAATTGATTAAAAAACAACAACAATGCATTGAATTGATAAACCTACACCTGTTATTTCATATCAAATGTAATGGTTCAGATTGAACAACAAAATCAGGTTGAAACAATTGGAAAATCCAAATTGCTCAAGAGGTTCACAAATTTTGAGCAGCACTGTATTTGTTGTTTTTATTTCCATTTATATTTATTTTTTGTGTTTAATTTTGGAATTATTATATTTATATCTGATTTTATTTTCACTTTTATTTATTTATTTTTTAATATTGGCAGTTTTAGTCCTCTATAAGTAACATTGAGGTTAACCCAAATAAAAGAAAAAAACTGGTTTAGCTCAATAGTGCTCTTATTCCAAAAAGCCATCACAGCTAACATGAAAGATGCTAAATGACGTTGACTCAATACAATTGATGTTTATGTGTCGTTATTGACACTAAACCTTGATTTAGGCCAGTTTTCATCAGAAAAAAAGGAAAGAACGGGAATTAGCCCACTGTTGTTCTCAATGACTCAATTTAGCTCGAACGTTTTTTGTACTAAGCAGCAAAATCGATTGCAGGGCAACTGCCAAAGTTCTGTGAATTGTTTTCAGGACTGAAACATTTGAAAATGAACCGGTGTTCATAATGCCTCGATTTGGTTTAGTACAAAGCGGCAGAATGACTTCCTGATAAACAACCAAAGTCGTTTGCAATTGTACAAGATTGGAATGTTTGAGAATTGACAAAATGTGCTTTAAAAGTCGACAATATTTTAGCCGTGGAATTTGCCCACTCCAGCTCTTCAGTTTGTCAAATGTTGTTGCAACGATTGCAGATCAACACGTTAAAGTAATTCGGAATGTTTGACATTCAACTTTTTCGCCGATTTTTTTAGTCGTCTTCTTCTACTGATTGTCCTTTTGCGTAAACTTGAATGAAGACACACTGAAACGAACGATTGATTCTTGGTGAATGTTGGACAATCAAACATTTGGGGGGGGGGGGGGGGTTCTATACAGAAGCACATTGCATTCAATTGAAAAAAAAAACGCCTCCTGTTTTTCTGTGTAATTTTTGGGGGGAGCTTTGTTTTTTGGTTGTTATTTTGTAATTTTCTGTTTTTCTGAATATTTTTTCCTGTTTTTTCCTGATTTTTTTTTCTTATCATAAAAAAAAATCTGAAAAACAGGTGAAAAAATTTGTAAGAAAAACAGGAGGATTTTTTTTAACTGTAAAAAAATATTCTGAAAAACTGGGGGGAATTATTATTTTTTTAACTGAAAAAAAAAATGCTGGTGCTGTTTTTGGGGATTTTTTTAAACCTCTGAACTGATGTATACGAACATGTCAATCGATCGGCATGATTTTAGTAAGCTAACGGTTACGTTTCTACCAAAACGCATGCGTGAAAGTGTCCGCCATTAGCGAGTCTGCAACAAGTCACTTGGAGGTCAGAGGTAAAAAATAAATACATAAAAAATACTCAGAAGAACAGAAGCTGGTGCTCTGTTTTTCCTAAATAATTTTTTTCTGATTTTCTGAGTTTTTCGGACAATTTTCCCCCCATTTTTTTTTTATTTATTTTCTTAAATGAAAAATATGCAGTAAAACAGAAAATAAAAAAAAATACAGAAAGAAACAAAGCCCCCCCCCTCCCAAAATTAGTTATTTTTTTCTTCAAGTGAATGAAATACACTTCCTTATTTATAAGCCCAAAGACGTGACGAGGAAAAGCCATTCACGTGTCCTGAATGTCACTTTTCAGCCTCTCCGTGGCTTACATAGTCAAAGATATCTATATTAATATATATATATATATAGCGTATATTACACAAATGTGACGGCTATTTTTCTGGGTGTGTACCTTTGTTGCTAAGAATGCCTTAGAAGTTCACTTCAATGTATTTTGTTTTGTTGTATGCGACATTTACGGATGTTTTACGGCTCAGTAGATCCAATTTGAAATCAGGAATGTCAAATACAAGATGGAATATTCCATGATGCTTTCAATCTTTTTTTTCTTTTTTTTTTTACCCATTTGATTCTTAAGATTAGAATGTAAAATGTTCTTTCTTTTTTTTTGTTTGTGCAGCAGAAAGACATTACGTGGGCTGTCCAAAAGTTCCAAGCTGTTTAAGATATGAATAATAATATATGAACGAATCCTTCATGTTGCGAGAAAGTTGAATCAAGCAAAGACTTTCTGCAAAAGTTGTGGACGCTAACGCTGCTTTCGTTTTGTCGCTGCTTGTTAATTTATGATTGATGCCACTGTAAATAAATGTATTTTTATTCACACGTCCTGCCTCTTTGTGTTATTTATTTTCGGCTATTATGTTTTATTATTTCTTAGAGTTTTTTGTCACGTTACATTTGATGTGGTTCAAATGCAGTGTGTTGATGGAACTGCAGGGGGTGACATGTTGCAGACAGTATATATATATATATATATATATTTAGGGGTGGATAAAATTCTGAGAAAAAAACTTTACACTTTATAAAGTGGCAAAATTACGATTTTATAAAATGGCAGATTTGCGAGAAAATAAATAAGGAGATAGTAATTGCTTTAGCAGAGATTAACCATGTCATGTTCGCACTTTGAAGCGTTGGGTGCAATTTTGCCACTTCATAAAGTCTCTCTCTAATGATTATTTATGATATCCGGTCAAGTTGCCTTCAGTGACAATCTGAAATCAGGCTTTTCCCATTCATGCTGTCTTTACGTTTTTCTGCTGTTGCCTTCAGGGACACTCAGGTAATCAGCAGTTTCTCCAGCTATCTCTATTTTTTGGGGGCGGGTTCATCACTGTAATGCCTTCAGTGACAGTTGCAAATCTGACTTTTCATCCTACATCCCTCTCAATCAGCCAATCGTAATTGATGTTGCCGGAAATCAGTTTTCTTCATCCATCCATCTTCTGCAGTATCGATCATCCAATCAAGTCTAGTGTTGCCTTCATCGACCGTCAGAAATATGAGATTCCTGCATTTATTGAGCTTTTTCTTGAGTCTTTATTTCACATCTAATCCAAATTGGTGTTGCCTTCAGGGACAGTCAGAAAACTGAGTTGTCGCCAGATATCCATCTATTAATCACTGAAGAATTGATCGGCCAATCGTGTTTGATGTTGCCGGAAATCAGCATTCAGGTCTAATGTTGCCTTCAGGAACAGTCTGAAATCAAAGATTTCTGCATCCATTCAGCCATTTGTTGAGTCTTTATTACCTTCTCGAATTGAAATTGGTGTTGCCTTCAGGGACAGTCTGAAATCTGACATTTCACCATTTATCAGTCAGTACAGAATTAATCAGCCAGTCATGTTTGATGTTGCCAGAAATCGGACTTTTCACTATCCATCCAGCTCTACAATATTTATCACCCAATCAAGTCCAGTGTTGCCTTCAGGGACAGTCTAAAATCGATGCTTTCTCACCCATAACTGAACTTCTGCTTCTAAATGTGCTCTCATGGTCTGGAATGTTGCATTTCACTTTTGTTTTCAATGACTTAAAGCATTTCCTGTATGTACAAAAGCGCGCGTGAACATGACGTTTGTAACGAACTTACTTTTTTGTTTGTCACGGAGACACTTGAATGCGTTGTGTGACCTCTGTGTGACCTTCCCGTCCAAATAGGACGTGGCCACACACCTGCCTGCCTCCCGCCGCGTGAGAGATACGACACGCTCGCAACTCACGACTTCCATTTTCTTATTCTGTCCGTCATGAACGCGCGATTGGGACATGCCGCTTGCCTTTTGTGTGCGCGCGCGTGCGCGTGCGCGCGTGTCGACACCAAGGATGCTGAGCCGGCCTGCTGCTTACACACTGCCATTGCGCAATCACTCGTCCAAATTTGCAACACGACGTGTCCTAGGGATGTTCGAGACCACATTCTTCACACCGATACCAGTACGAGTACTGAACCCTTGAGTAGTCACCGATACTAAATACCGATACCACAAGTGCATAACATTCTCCTAAAAAAACAATGACCTACACATCCCATTCTTCCTTCAAATGGCATGAAATCGTGGCAATTTTCTGTTCTTCTCATTTTGAGTTCAGGAACGTGAAAGGCCATAAGAGGGCGCTGTCTTCGTGAGAACTGATACTTTCAAATAAGTAACTTAAATCGGCACAAATTCCAAGACCTAACATCAATACTCGGCCATCCCGAATGCGCACTTTCAGTCTCCCAAAAGCATTTCAACAAATCAGAAACTTTAAAGCACACTTTTTAAACGTAAATGTGATTTTAAAAAAAAAGAAGCAGCTTTTTGTCATTTAATACAACATTCAAGTGCAAGTCAATCTGGCGATTTATTTTTTTGCCACAATCAATCTAAATGTGAGATCTAAGGTCAGTAGCGACACTTACTTACGCGCACACAAAAGATCTTGACGTCAATTGGCTATCACAACTGTCACTCACTCGCAAGCCCTGACATGATTGGCCAGTCGGATGTTTGACAATCCGCCCGGCAGTTTAGCAGACAGCAAAGAGGAACGAAGTCTCACTCTGATTTTCCTCTTCACTGACATCGCGAGTCTCGCGTGAACATAAAAAAAAAAAAGCGATACAATTTCTAAATCACCTTCATTACTGCTCGCCCCGCAAGTGTGACTTCCACGTGGACGCGGTTCACTCGCTACTCTCCACTTGCTCTCGCTTAGTCTCGCGCAGGCTTGGTGAGCCATCTTGACTAAGGTGAGAGCTTTGCAAAAAGGGGGCGTCACCCACTGCAGTCGGTCCCGCTCGCTGGCTGCATCCAAGCGGACCCGGCCGTCACCGTCCACAAGGCAGAAGGCGCAGGAGAAGGAGAAGTTCAGCTTAGACATGTCGGCCCCCAAACGACAAGACACCCGGAAGCTCTTCGAGAACTTGTCCGGCTCCGGGAAAGCCATCGCGGTCCTCACCAGCGGCGGAGATGCCCAAGGTAACAACCGGCGAAGCCCCCGGGTTCCATTATCGGACGGAGCGGATGTAGTGGGGGACAAATAATACTAATAATAATAATAACAAAACGAAACATCTTCATTCTCTTATTTAATATGTTTCGCCCTTTTGGGTTTGACAAACATCACTACTCACTTGGTCTCGTCATTACATACTCGCTACGTCAAAGCAAGACAGTTTTCCCTTAATAGGACATTCGTGTTGCCTTGGTAACCGCCCCCTTCCTCAAATTCCAGCAACGTTGGGGGTGGGGGGTAAACTCAATTAGGTAGAAAACGAGGACGCTTACGTCCACATGATTAGGACATGTCCGATAATGGAATCATCGGCGCAAGTGAATGGTGGAAGTAGGTGTGTTATAGGCTGCACCAAAAAAAAACAAAAAAAATAAAACGCTCCAGCCTGAGTACATTTATTATTATTAATAATTCATATGATTATTTTTTTACTTCCAATAGATAGAAGTGTTCTCATTGAGGAGCATTGGTGCGGTTTTCAATCGAGTTTTATTGGGAGGTTATGCAATAGCGATGTTAGCGCACACGCACTTGCACACGCACACGCACACGCACAGCTTGTAAGCGAGTTTGTATGTGTCGACATCAACAAGTGCTATTCTATATAAAAAAATAGAAATAAAAAAATCCATCCCTCTGTCCATGAGGAAATCGTTGTGGACTTGCGCACAAAGTAACAAAAAAAAAGGCAAAGCAATGTCGTTTTTCATTTATTTGAATTTTAAACACGTCGACTTCTTTTCTGCAGCTTGAAACAATTGGTGTCACACACAAGCGCGCAGGATGAGTCGTGACGGTGTCAAGGCTAACAACGTTCAATACGCGCACTTCCGTTTTGTGACTTTCGCGATAAGAGCAGCCGTGCTACTTTAAGGTCGGGTTTGCGCTTTTACGCTGAAGGCAAAAGGCGGGGGATTAGTTGCTCCTGGCTGCGCGTGTTCGCTTGACGCGCGCTCTGGAAAAGCGACGCAGCGCCTACGTGAGGAGAAGCAAGTGCCTCAGTCAAGGGAGGAAATGAATGGACACCACATACACACAGCGGAGAATGCAACATCATACGTCACATGCTTCCAGCCACTACAATGTTAAATACATGCCACCTGTTAATCGTGATTTCGTGCCACATTATTTTTTATTTGTATTATTCTTTAATCATTCCAAAAGGAAAAAAAAAAATGCCATTGTCTCTTTGTTCTTTTAGGGATGAACGCGGCGGTCCGAGCGGTGGTCCGCATGGGGATTTACGTGGGAGCCAAAGTCTACTTTATACACGAGGTCAGATAGAAGCACAAGTGAACATAAAAGTTTATGCAAAGATGGTGTGAGATGTGAAGCAACAACGACGACAAAATAAAATGTGATAGTTATGTGATCGTCACGTGAAAATAATAATACAAATGCGGCAGTCGTGGGTTAGGGTGAGAGGTCAAGAATGAAAAGAGACATTGCTAGTAAGTGAGAAAGAGCAAAAAAAAAAAAAGTGACATTGTTTAAAAAGAAAGAGTAAAAAAGAGACACAAAATCAAAGTGCCACACTGACAAAAAACGGACAATAGTTAAGAAACATCATACTGCTAAAATGTTGAATATGGTTAAATAAGTGGTAAAATGACACACTGAAAAAGAAAACAAGTGGAAAAAAGTAGGCCAAAAATGAATAAAGTGACTTTGTTAAAAATGTGAACAAGGTAGAAAAAGTTGCAAAAAAACAAAGTGACATTCTTAAAAAGTGGAAAAAAGGTGAAAAAAAATGAAAGAGTAAGATTGTTGGAATATTCAAAAAAAAAAAAGAAGTAAAAGTTGACATTAAACAAAATGTGAAGAGGTCCGAGTGGCACTTGAGCGAAGTTTGAGGAAGTGTCCTGGTTTAAGCGTCCGTTGAATTGCTAATTGGACCAAAGTCCTGATCTTCGCTGACTCCGCTTTATGAGACGCCAAACACGCGCTCGCTCTCATCCTCTTCTGCTTTTTACTTCTTTGGCGGTCACACAGCATTTATTTTATTTTTTTACCCAAAGAAACATTTTAAGTACATTAGTGTTTCTGATGAGTCATTGATTTTCTGGACCATTCAAAATCAGGGCTTCCATCCAACATGATTACCTCCACCAAGGAGGTTCACAAGAACATCCAGCAGGACGAATCAAATCTGACCTCGTTCTTCGGGGGAATCGAACACGTCTTCTGAGGCTGCAAGCCACTTTTGTAGCAAATGAAAACTGTTAAAAACAAATTCTTGAAGACGTGTCTTGCGTGACCCTGACGTGATTTGATCACGTTGCGCCAAAAAGTCTGGCTGATGACGTTCCAAAAATGTGACAGTGAAAATGTCAAAATATGTGACGTTGAAAATAATGTCGAACGACGCAAAACTTGAAATGTGACACACAAAAAAATGTCAAGTGTGACACTAAAACAATATATATATACTGAAATACTGGAAAAATGCAAAGAAAGTAAAAATCACTGAAAAAATATGTAAAAAAAAATTGTTAAAAATGTAAACAAGACATATATATGAAGTGAAAATGTGTAAATACAGTACATGATGATAAAAAACAAACAAACACATAAATAAATAAAATGTCTGTAAAAAAAAAAAGCACATATTGAAAAAGTGGCATTTTGAAAAAATGGGAAATGTGACCCTAAAAAATACAAAATAAGGAAAAAATAAAGTAAAAACAATGTGACAGTAATAAAATCTCTGTGGCAGAGAAAAATGAAAGTTAAGACAATGTTAAAAAAAAGAATGCATGTATAACGGATGTGACAGTAAAAATGTTAAAATTGAGAACCACATTGAGAAAATGTAAAAATGTGACAGTGAATAGGACTATATGATGGTGAAAAAAATGGAAACAAAAATCTGTAAAATAAATAAATATTAAATATATATATATATATATAAATATATTATATTAAAGGACAAATGCAAAGAAAGTAAAAACATTGTGATATTGAAAATGTTTTACACAGGCAGCAGAGAAAAAACACAAAGTAATTTTTTATTTTTTATATATGAAAAACGTGTGTTGAAACATGACAGTGTGGTGTTCCACAGGGCTACCAAGGCATGGTAGATGGCGGCGACAACATCAAGGAGGCGTCGTGGGAAAGCGTCTCCAGCATGTTGCAAGTGGTGAGCGCAACAAAAGTCGTCTCACGTCCTTAACCTGCGATGCGCAAAATACGCCCTCTTGACCGTCGTCCACGGCCGGACCCCCGCAGGGCGGCACGGTGATCGGCAGCGCCCGCTGCAAAGCTTTCCGCACGCGCGAGGGTCGCCTGCAGGCGGCGCTCAACCTGGTGCAGAAGAGCATCACCAACCTTTGCGTCATCGGCGGAGACGGAAGCCTGACCGGGGCCAATCTCTTCCGGGAGGAGTGGAGCGGACTCTTGGATGAGCTCCTGAAGAAAGGTGAGTCAGGCCTTCAGCGATGCTTTAAGGCAGCCACTTGGAGAATGTGGGCATCCATCCTGCTATCGCTCCTTGCATGCTAAGTGAACGCGCTACAAAAAAAAGCTATAAGGTGACAGCAAAGCAACTAAAATGACGAGAAGAAAACCTCACAGTAACCTACGTCACACTGAGAACATCCATTTGGAGAATGCGGTCATCGATACCACTATTTCTTGTACGCGACGCAAGCGCCTTACCACTTGAGCTAATTCCCCTTGTTGCAATGCTAACTTTCCCACTTAAAGAGACTTTCAAAAGTGAATGAAAAGCACGACAAGACAACCATGGGGAGAATGTGGGCATTGACACTACTACCCCTTGCAAGCGCTCTACCACTTTTCCAAATTCTCCTGAACAAGTACCTCACTTTTCACACTTGGAGAAAACTTTAAAAAATGCCTGAAAAGGGGGGACAAGAACAACCACCTGGAGAATGTGGGCATCCATCCTAACACTGCTTGCAAAGCAAGCTTTATACAGAAAAGTTAAACTGGGACAACAATACCACAAAAATGACTGGAAAGAATTTTGCAGTGTCAATCTGGGAAAACCAGCCATCTGGAGAATCTGGGCGTCGGTCCCACTACTTGCATACAAGTCTTCATTTGAGCAACTACACCCGTTGACTATGCTAAGCAAGCACTCTCCAAAAGGTTAAAAGGTGACTGCAATGCAACAAAAAAAGGCTCAGTCTCATGTGTCTGACAAGAACAGCCATTTGGAGAATGTGGGCATCGATCCCATGACCTCATCCATGCAAAGTGACAGGGAATGTGGGAACAATTTCAGTGATTGGCTTTTGCACAGTGAAAAAAATGGACAACCTCAGTGTCAAACTGAAGCACAGCCATCTGGAGAATATGGGCATCCATCCCTCTATCTTCCATTAAAGAAAGTTGTCTTTCACATAGTAAAGTTAATGTTATACAGAAAAAAAACATGACAGTGGGGTGGGGGTGGGGGGGTGGGTCGCATAGTTCAGAATGTCCTCTAGGTGAATGACACGAACATTCTTGTGGAGAATGTGGGCATCCATTTCACTATCTTTTATTAAAGAAACGTCTCTTTCACACAGTAAAGTACGTGTTTAAAAAAAACAACAACATTACACTGGGGTTGGGGGATCTGCATTATTGCGTGTCTAGTAGGTGAAGGACACGAACATCATTGTGGAGAATGTGGGCATTCATCTCACTGTCTTCCATTAAAGGAACTGTTGTCTTTTACAAAGTCAACTTAGTGGTTTAAAAAATAAAACAGTGGCCAGAAAGCCTTATTGTACAGAGTGTCTTGTAGCTGAAGGACAAGAACAACCTTGTAGAGAATGTGGGCATCATCATGATGATCATAAAAATGAATATAATCAATGTGTATGACTGATGCGCATAGTATGAATCGATGGGGACGGGTTACTAATAAGCCATGGCTTCGACCCGTCAGCCCTTCTTTCGGACGCCAACGATATTATGTGATCGATGTAACCTGTAATAATGTGTCCGAAAGGGAAAAAAAAAAAAGAATATAAGAATCTGCCCCACGACCTTCCATGAAATAACCTGTTGTCTTTCACACTGTAAACAAAGTGATAAAAGTAAAAATAAAAAAAAATAAAAAAGCATTACAATGGGAAGAAATCCTCATAGTTTAGAGTGTCCCGTGGCTGCAACCATACGGAGAACGCGGGCACGGCTCTCCTGAGCACGTGTGCCATGTTGCTGCGGCAGGCGCGATCAGCGAGGAGGCGGTGCTCAGCAACTCGGCTCTGCACATCGTGGGCATGGTGGGCTCCATCGACAACGACTTCTGCGGCACCGACATGACCATCGGGACCGACTCGGCGCTGCACCGCATCATCGAGGTGGTGGACGCCATCATGACCACCGCGCAGAGGTCCGCCCACAAACGCGCCGCCATTTTTGCTGTCCTTTGCTCCACTCGGCTTTTTGACTTCCCTCTTCCGTTCTTAGCCACCAGAGGACCTTCGTGCTGGAGGTGATGGGTCGCCACTGCGGGTACGTGCGCGCTCCGCCGGGGCAGAGGGGGAATTGCCGTGACAACACAAAACGCGTGAAATCGGATCCACTTGCACATGATGGAGTAAAAGCAACTAAGAGAAATATTGTGAATACATTTGATGGATGGATTTATTTATTTTTTTACATGAAACGAGACACGGGCCAAAATTACATTCTAATGAAAAAAAAATATCACCGTATATCAGTATTAAAATTATAGCTCTAAAATTGAACAAAATCTATTTTATATATTTGGTTATGAAGAAACACAATATACCATGTTAGGATAGATAAATAGATAATACTGTAATTGGCTGGCGACCAGTTCTGGGTGTACCCCGCCCATCGCCAGCTGGGATAGGCTCCAGCATGCCCGCGACCCTCGTGAGAACAAGCGGTTCGGAACACGCACGGATGGATAGATAAATAAATGTTAACATTCTTTAGTTTGAATTCTACTTAGTAAGTCACATTGTCTCACCAATAGTGAGCTATTTTTTTAGAATAGATCCGTGGGCTACTCATGTAAAACAAAAATTTAAAAAAATAGTTAATTAAGGAAATTAAAAAAAAAGAAAATTCTTAAAAAAAGAAAACTAACTGAAAATAGCATTTTATTAATTTTTGTCAAATAATATCTTAGTCATAATGTATTTTTGTATATTTGCTAAAGCTCGACAGCAGTGGTCGCCAACCGTGGTGGGCTTAACGGTTGAAAATAAAAAAAAGTACTTCCCGATTAGCTAAGCCTAAAAACATTTTATTTTGAAAAGCGACAATAATCTCTCTGTCTGGCAGACTCTTGATGCTAATTATCTTTCTGTCGCTAACGTTAATATTAAATCCACAAGCTAGCATAAATCCGTTTTTTTCCGAACCGCTTATGGGTCACGGGTGTGCTGGAGCCTATCCCAGCGGGCTGCTGGCAGTAGGCGGGGTACACCCCGAACTGGTTGCCAGCCAATCGTAGGGCACACAGAGACGAACAACCGTCCACACACAAAATCACAGCTCGGGACAGCTAGCAAAATGAATTTAAAAACAAAACAAAAGAAAAAAACTGATATATAGTATTTGGAATGTTTCTTTGGCCCAGTAAAATGAGACAAGAAAATGCATTCGCAGGAGACTATCGGCCTCTTGAAATATGGATTTACGGTGACGGGTTTATTGCTCGACAGCAAGGGTGGCCAAGTCGGGTCCTCGAGAGCCCCTCATCCAGCCTGTTTTCCATGTTTCTCTCCACCAACACGCCTGATTCATGATCAGGATCGTTATCGGGCTTCTGCAAAGCTTGCTGATTCGCTGATCATTAGATTCAGCTGCACCGCAGGAGGGAGACGTGGAAAACAGGCTGGATGGGGGCTCTCGAGGACCCGACTTGGGCACCACTGCTCTACAGTATGTAAACCGATTTGTTTGTAGTCGGGGCACCTCTTTTTTGACTCTGCCAATCTCAACTCCATCTTTTTTTCTTTTTTTTTTGGAACTTTCGACTTTCGGGCTGAGTGAAATGTTATTTTTAATATATGCCGCTGAAAGTTGTTTGACGGGCCACAAATGACCCCCGGACCTTAGTTTGGACACCGCTGCTGTAACGTATATCACATCCGATAATTTGGTGTGTGCAGATACTTGGCATTGGTCAGCGCTCTGGCATGTGGAGCAGACTGGGTGTTTTTTCCTGAAATGCCTCCAGAAGACGACTGGGAGGACAACATGTGCCTGAAGCTCTCCGAGGTAACGCACACCCACGCACGCACATAAATACAGTCCTAAAGTCTAAAAGTGACAGCATCGCAACAAAAAAACCAAACGATTGGAACAAGAGCTCAGATGGAGAACACGGGCATCAAAGTCACGACTCTCGTGGAAAAAGTTGCCTTTTTTTAGTGCCCCACAATTTGAGTTAAATCCAAACGAGATGGTGACGTATAGCGGAGTGACTTGAACCCACAACCTTTGAATTATTGAGTGTTTCTAGAAGTTCAACGCGCAATCCATTGCGCCACAGAGCCTGCAGCTCGAGTTCCCCTGAGCTAATTCCCGTTTCGCGCCACAGATGGTTCTCCTCAACCGGCTCAGCGAGGTCGTTTACCTGTCGGTTGAGTAGAAACACGTGTGGCGAAAGCCGAACTGAGGCAGGGTTTTTACTTTCTGGACCGGGACCTCTGCAGTCCATATACCAAAAAGTGGTTAAAATGTTGCAGTGTGGAAAAAACTAATTTTTTTGGTTAAAAAGAGACGCCAGTGGGACTCAAACTCACAACTTTTGAACTCCTTCCCATTGTATAAAAGTGTAGTTCGCTGTCCATTAGTCCACAAAGACTGATTGCAGGTGTCACGGAAAGATAACATACCAAAGACTGGTTGGTGGGATTCGAGGAAGCTAAATTGGATTGATGTTTAAAATTCCATTAAGAAACAAGCCAACTCTGGTGGGACTCGAACCCACAACCTTTGAATTGCCTCTTACTTACTATCTTAGAAGTCCAATGCGCTGTCCATTGCGCCACAAAGCCCGTGGACAACGATTTCGGAATGCTACAATAAACTACCACTACCATAAAGGTACCTGAATTGGATTGATGTTTAAAATTCCATTTAATGACAAGCCGACTATGGTGGGACTCGAACCCACAACCTTTGAATTGCCACTCATTAACTATCGTAGAAATCCAATGCGCTGTCCATTGCGCCACATAGCCCATGGACAAAAATTTCGGAATGCTACAATAAACTACCACAACCGAAAAGTACCTGAATTGGATTGATGTTTAAAATTCCATTCAACGACAAGCCGACTCTGGTGGGACTCGAACCCACAACCTTTGAATTGCCACTTATCTTAGAAGTCCAATGCGCTGTCCATTGCGCCACAGAGCCTGTAAAAAGGACTTCGGAATGCTACAATAAACTACCACAACCATAAAGGTACCTGAATTGGATATATGTTTAAAATTCCATTAAGAAACAAGCCGACTCTGGTGGGACTCGAACCCACAACCTTTGAATTGCCTCTTATTAAGTTTCCTAGGAGTCAAATGCACTGTCCAGTGCGCCACAGAGCCCTTCAAAAAAGATTTCGGAATGCTTCAATAAACTACCACAACCTAAAGGTACCTGAATTGGATTGATGTGTAAAATTCCATTCAACGACAAGCCGACTCTGGTGGGCCTCGAACCCACAACCTTTGAATTGCCACTCATTAACTATCTTAGAAGTCCAATGCGCTGTCCATTGCGCCACAGAGCCCTTGGACAAAGATTTCGGAATGCTACAATAAACTACCACAACCGAAAAGTACCTGAATTGGATTGATGTTTAAAATTCCATTAAGAAACTAGCCGACTCTGGTGGGACTCGAACCCACAACCTTTGAATTGCCTCTCATTTACTATCTTAGAAGTCCAATGCGCTGTCCATTGCGCCACAGAGCCCATTGACAAAGATTTCGGAATGCTACAATAAACTACCACAACCGAAAGGTACCTTAATTGGATTGATGTTTAAAATACTGTTGAACTAAAAGCCGACTCTGGTGGGACTCGAACCCACAACCTTTGAATTGCCCCTCATTAACTAACTTAGAAGTCCAATGCGCTGTCCATTGCGCCACAGAGCCTGTAGACAAAGACTTCGGAATGCTACAATAAACTACCATAACCTAAAAGTACCTGAATTGGATTGATGTTTAAAATTCCATTCAAAGACAAGCCGACTTTGGTGGGACTCGAACCCACAACCTTTGAATTGCCTCTCATTAACTATCTTAGAAGTCCAATGCGCTGTCCATTGCGCCACAGAGCCCTTGGACAAAGATTTCGGAATGCTTCAATAAACTACCACAACCTAAAGGTACCTGAATTGGATTGATGTTTAAAATTCCATTTAATGACAAGCCGACTCTGGCGGGACTCGAACCCACAACCTTTGAATTGCCTCTCATTAACTATCTTAGAAGTCCAATGCGCTGTCCATTGCGCCACAGAGCCTGTAGACAAAGACTTCGGAATGCTACAATAAACTACCACAACCTAAAGGTACCTGAATTGGATTGATGTGTAAAATTCCATTAAGAAACAAGCCGACTCTGGAGGGACTCAAACCCACAACCTTTGAATTGCCAGTTATTAATTATCTTAGAAGTCCAATGCGCTGTCCATTGCGCCACAGAGCCCTTGGACAAAGATTTCGGAATGCTACAATAAACTACCACAACCTAAAGGTACCTGAATTGGATTGATGTTTAAAATTCCATTAAGAAACAAGCCGACTCTGGTGGGACTCGAACCCACAACCTTTGAATTGCCTCTCATTAACTATCTTAGAAGTCCAATGCGCTGTCCATTGCGCCACAGAGCCTGTAGACAAAGACTTCGGAATGCTACAATAAACTACCACAACCGAAAGGTACCTTAATTGGATTGATGTTTAAAATACTGTTGAACTAAAAGCCGACTCTGGAGGGACTCGAACCCACAACCTTTGAATTGCCACTTACTAACTATCTTAGAAGTCCAATGCGCTGTCCATTGCGCCACAGAGCCCGTGGACAAAGACTTCGGAATGCTACAATAAACTACCACAACCATAAAGGTACCTGAATTGGATTGATGTGTAAAATTCCATTCAACGACAAGCCGACTCTGGTGGGACTCGAACCCACAACCTTTGAATTGCCTCTTATTAAGTTTCTTAGAAGTCCAATGCGCTGTCCATTGCGCCACAGAGCCCTTGGACAAAGATTTCGGAATGCTTCAATAAACTACCACAACCTAAAGGTACCTGAATTGGATTGATGTTTAAAATTCCATTTAATGACAAGCCGACTCTGGCGGGACTCGAACCCACAACCTTTGAATTGCCAGTTATTAATTATCTTAGAAGTCCAATGCGCTGTCCATTGCGCCACAGAGCCCTTGGACAAAGATTTCAGAATGCTTCAATAAACTACCACAACCTAAAGGTACCTGAATTGGATTGATGTGTAAAATTCCATTCAACGACAAGCCGACTCTGGTGGGACTCAAACCCACAACCTTTGAATTGCCTCTCATTAACTATCTTAGAAGTCCAATGCGCTGTCCATTGCGCCACAGAGCCTGTAGACAAAGACTTCGGAATGCTACAATAAACTACCACAACCTAAAGGTACCTGAATTGGATTGATGTTTAAAATTCCATTAAGAAACAAGCCGACTCTGGTGGGACTCGAACCCACAACCTTTGAATTGCCACTTATCTTAGAAGTCCAATGCGCTGTCCATTGCGCCACAGAGCCTGTAAAAAGGACTTCGGAATGCTACAATAAACTACCACAACCATAAAGGTACCTGAATTGGATTGATGTTTAAAATACCATTAAGAAACAAGCCGACTCTGGTGGGACTCAAACCCATAACCTTTGAATTGCCACTTACTTACTATCTTAGAAGTCCAATGCCCTGTCCATTGCGCCACAGAGCCTGTAGACAAAGACTTCGGAATGCTACAATAAACTACCACAACCTAAAGGTACCTGAATTGGATTGATGTGTAAAATTCCATTAAGAAACGAGTGGTGGGACTCAAACCCACAACCTTTGAATTGCCTCTTACTTACTATCTTAGAAGTCCAATGCGCTGTCCATTGCGCCACAGAGCCCGTGGACAAAGACTTCGGAATGCTACAATAAACTACCACAACCATAAAGGTACCTGAATTGGATTGATGTGTAAAATTCCATTCAACGACAAGCCGACTCTGGTGGGACTCGAACCCACAACCTTTGAATTGCCTCTTATTAAGTTTCTTAGAAGTCCAATGCGCTGTCCATTGCGCCACAGAGCCCTTGGACAAAGATTTCGGAATGCTTCAATAAACTACCACAACCTAAAGGTACCTGAATTGGATTGATGTTTAAAATTCCATTTAATGACAAGCCGACTCTGGCGGGACTCGAACCCACAACCTTTGAATTGCCAGTTATTAATTATCTTAGAAGTCCAATGCGCTGTCCATTGCGCCACAGAGCCCTTGGACAAAGATTTCAGAATGCTTCAATAAACTACCACAACCTAAAGGTACCTGAATTGGATTGATGTGTAAAATTCCATTAAGAAACAAGCCGACTCTGGAGGGACTCGAACCCACAACCTTTGAATTGCCACTTACTAACTATCTTAGAAGTCCAATGCGCTGTCCATTGCGCCACAGAGCCCGTAGACAAAGACTTCGGAATGCTACAATAAACTACCACAACCTAAAGGTACCTGAATTGGATTGATGTTTAAAATTCCATTAAGAAACAAGCCGACTCTGGTGGGACTCGAACCCACAACCTTTGAATTGCCTCTCATTAACTATCTTAGAAGTCCAATGCGCTGTCCATTGCGCCACAGAGCCCTTGGACAAAGATTTCGGAATGCTTCAATAAACTACCACAACCTAAAGGTACCTGAATTGGATTGATGTTTAAAATTCCATTGAATGACAAGCCGACTCTGGCGGGACTCGAACCCACAACCTTTGAATTGCCAGTTATTAATTATCTTAGAAGTCCAATGCGCTGTCCATTGCGCCACAGAGCCTGTAGACAAAGACTTCGGAATGCTACAATAAACTACCACAACCATAAAGGTACCTGAATTGGATTGTTGTTTAAAATTCCATTAAGAAACAAGCCTACTCTGGTGGGACTCGAACCCACAAACTTTAAATTGCCTCTTATTAAGTTTCAAAGGAGTCCAATGCACTGTCCATTGCGCCACAGAGCCCTTGGACAAAGATTTCGGAATGCTTCAATAAACTACCACAACCTAAAGGTACCTGAATTGGATTGATGTGTAAAATTCCATTCAACGACAAGCCGACTCTGGTGGGACTCGAACCCACAACCTTTGAATTGCCACTTAATATCTTTCTTAGAAGTCCAATGCGCTGTCCATTGCGCCACAGAGCCTGTAGACAAAGATTTTGGAATGCTACAATAAACTACCACAACCATAAAGGTACCTGAATTGGATATATGTTTAAAATTCCATTAAGAAACTAGCCGACTCTGGTGGGACTCCAACCCACAACCTTTGAATTGCCTCTCATTTACTATCTTAGAAGTCCAATGCGCTGTCCATTGCGCCACAGAGCCCATTGACAAAGATTTCGGAATGCTACAATAAACTACCAAAACCGAAAGGTACCTTAATTGGATTGATGTTTAAAATACTGTTGAACTAAAAGCCAACTCTGGTGGGACTCGAACCCACAACCTTTGAATTGCCCCTCATTAACTAACTTAGAAGTCCAATGCGCTGTCCATTGCGCCACAGAGCCCATTGACAAATATTTCGGAATGCTACAATAAACTACCATAACCTAAAAGTACCTGAATTGGATTGATGTTTAAAATTCCATTCAAAGACAAGCCGACTTTGGTGGGACTCGAACCCACAACCTTTGAATTGCCTCTCATTAACTATCTTAGAAGTCCAATGCGCTGTCCATTGCGCCACAGAGCCTGTAGACAAAGACTTCGGAATGCTACAATAAACTACCACAACCTAAAGGTACCTGAATTGGATTGATGTTTAAAATTCCATTTAATGACAAGCCGACTCTGGCGGGACTTGAACCCACAACCTTTGAATTGCCAGTTATTAACTATCTTAGAAGTCCAATGCGCTGTCCATTGCGCCACAGAGCCCTTGGACAAAGATTTCGGAATGCTACAATAAACTACCACAACCTAAAGGTACCTGAATTGGATTGATGTTTAAAATTCCATTAAGAAACAAGCCGACTCTGGTGGGACTCGAACCCACAACCTTTGAATTGCCACTTATCTTAGAAGTCCAATGCGCTGTCCATTGCGCCACAGAGCCTGTAAAAAGGACTTCGGAATGCTACAATAAACTACCACAACCATAAAGGTACCTGAATTGGATTGATGTTTAAAATTCCATTAAGAAACAAGCCGACTCTGGTGGGACTCGAACCCACAACCTTTGAATTGCCTCTCATTAACTATCTTAGAAGTCCAATGCGCTGTCCATTGCGCCACAGAGCCCATGGACAAAGATTTCGGAATGCTACAATAAACTACCACAACCGAAAAGTACCTGAATTGGATTGATGTTTAAAATTCCATTAAGAAACAAGCCGACTCTGGTGGGACTCAAACCCATAACCTTTGAATTGCCACTTACTTACTATCTTAGAAGTCCAATGCCCTGTCCATTGCGCCACAGAGCCTGTAGACAAAGACTTCGGAATGCTACAATAAACTACCACAACCTAAAGGTACCTGAATTGGATTGATGTGTAAAATTCCATTAAGAAACGAGTGGTGGGACTCAAACCCACAACCTTTGAATTGCCTCTTACTTACTATCTTAGAAGTCCAATGCGCTGTCCATTGCGCCACAGAGCCCGTGGACAAAGACTTCGGAATGCTACAATAAACTACCACAACCATAAAGGTACCTGAATTGGATTGATGTTTAAAATTCCATTAAGAAACAAGCCTACTCTGGTGGGACTCGAACCCACAACCTTTGAATTGCCTCTTATTAAGTTTCTTAGAAGTCCAATGCGCTGTCCATTGCGCCACAGAGCCCTTGGACAAAGATTTCGGAATGCTTCAATAAACTACCACAACCTAAAGGTACCTGAATTGGATTGATGTTTAAAATTCCATTTAATGACAAGCCGACTCTGGCGGGACTCGAACCCACAACCTTTGAATTGCCAGTTATTAATTATCTTAGAATTCCAATGCGCTGTCCATTGCGCCACAGAGCCCTTGGACAAAGATTTCAGAATGCTTCAATAAACTACCACAACCTAAAGGTACCTGAATTGGATTGATGTGTAAAATTCCATTCAACGACAAGCCGACTCTGGTGGGACTCGAACCCACAACCTTTGAATTGCCTCTTATTAAGTTTCTTAGAAGTCCAATGCGCTGTCCATTGCACCACAGAGCCTGTAGACAAAGACTTCGGAATGTTACAATAAACTACTACAACCTAAAGTTACCTGAATTGGATTGATGTGTAAAATTCCATTAAGAAACAAGCCGACTCTGGAGGGACTCAAACCCACAACCTTTGAATTGCCTCTTACTTACTATCTTAGAAGTCCAATGCGCTGTCCATTGCGCCACAGAGCCCATGGACAAAGACTTCGGAATGCTACAATAAACTACCACAACCTAAAGGTACCTGAATTGGATTGATGTGTAAAATTCCATTCAACGACAAGCCGACTCTGGTGGGACTCGAACCCACAACCTTTGAATTGCCACTTAATATCTTTCTTAGAAGTCCAATGCGCTGTCCATTGCGCCACAGAGCCCTTGGACAAAGATTTCGGAATGCTTCAATAAACTACCACAACCTAAAGGTACCTGAATTGGATTGATGTTTAAAATTCCATTTAATGACAAGCCGACTCTGGCGGGACTCGAACCCACAACCTTTGAATTGCCAGTTATTAATTATCTTAGAATTCCAATGCGCTGTCCATTGCGCCACAGAGCCCTTGGACAAAGATTTCAGAATGCTTCAATAAACTACCACAACCTAAAGGTACCTGAATTGGATTGATGTGTAAAATTCCATTCAACAACAAGCCGACTCTGGTGGGACTCGAACCCACAACCTTTGAATTGCCTCTTATTAAGCTTCTTAGAAGTCCAATGCGCTGTCCATTGCGCCACAGAGCCTGTAGACAAAGACTTCGGAATGCTACAATAAACTACCACAACCTAAAGGTACCTGAATTGGATTGATGTTTAAAATTCCATTAAGAAACAAGCCGACTCTGGTGGGACTCAAACCCACAACCTTTGAATTGCCTCTCATTAACTATCTTAGAAGTCCAATGTGCTGTCCATTGCGCCACAGAGCCCATGGACAAAGATTTCGGAATGCTATAATAAACTACCACAACCGAAAAGTACCTGAATTGGATTGATGTTTAAAATACCATTAAGAAACAAGCCGACTCTGGTGGGACTCGAACCCACAACCTTTGAATTGCCACTTATCTTAGAAGTCCAATGCGCTGTCCATTGCGCCACAGAGCCCTTGGACAAAGATTTCTGAATGCTTCAATAAACTACCACAACCTAAAAGTACCTGAATTGGATTGATGTTTAAAATTCCATTAAGAAACAAGCCGACTCTGGAGGGACTCGAACCCACAACCTTTGAATTGCCACTTATCTTAGAAGTCCAATGCGCTGTCCATTGCGCCACAGAGCCTGTTGACAAAGACTTCGGAATGTTACAATAAACTACTACAACCTAAAGGTACCTGAATTGGATTGATGTTTGAAATTCCATTCAACGACTAGCCAACTCTTGAGGGACTCGAACCCACAACCTTTGAATTGCCACTTATTAACTATCTTAGAAGTCCAATGCGCTGTCCATTGCGCCACAGAGCCCTTGGACAAAGATTTCGGAATGCTTCAATAAACTACCACAACCTAAAGGTACCTGAATTGGATTGATGTTTAAAATTCCATTTAATGACAAGCCGACTCTGGCGGGACTCGAACCCACAACCTTTGAATTGCCTCTTATTAAGTTTCTTAGAAGTCCAATGCGCTGTCCATTGCACCACAGAGCCTGTAGACAAAGACTTCGGAATGTTACAATAAACTACTACAACCTAAAGTTACCTGAATTGGATTGATGTTTAAAATTCCATTAAGAAACAAGCCGACTCTGGTGGGACTCGAACCCACAACCTTTGAATTGCCTCTTACTTACTATCTTAGAAGTCCAATGCACTGTCCATTGCGCCACAGAGCCCTTGGACAAAGATTTCGGAATGCTACAATAAACTACCACAACCTAAAGGTACCTGAATTGGATTGATGTGTAAAATTCCATTAAGAAACAAGCCGACTCTGGAGGGACTCGAACCCACAACCTTTGAATTGCCACTTATCTTAGAAGTCCAATGCGCTGTCCATTGCGCCACAGAGCCTGTAAAAAGGATTTCGGAATGCTACAATAAACTACCACAACCTAAAGGTACCTGAATTGGATTGATGTTTGAAATTCCATTCAACGACTAGCCAACTCTTGAGGGACTCGAACACACAACCTTTGAATTGCCACTTATTAACTATCTTAGAAGTCCAATGCACTGTCCATTGCGCCACAGAGCCTGTAGACAAAGACTTCGGAATGCTACAATAAACTACCACAACCTAAAGGTACCTGAATTGGATTTATGTTTAAAATAGTATTGAACTCAAAGCCGACTCTGGCGGGACTCGAACCCACAACCTTTGAATTGCCTCTTATTAAGTTTCTTAGAAGTCCAATGCGCTGTCCATTGCGCCACAGAGCCTGCAAAAAGGACTTGTGTGATCTGGTGTTTCCTGCTAGAACCGCGCTGACAAGAAGAGACTCAACATCATCATCGTGGCTGAAGGTGCCATCGACTGCCACAACAAGCCCATCACGCCCGACTACATCAAAGACGTAAGGCCTCCCCTCTAAAGATTCGGACCCGTACCACCGAGAAGACACGCGAGCAACTTGTTGATGTTGACCGGCAGCTGGTGGTGCGCAACCTGGGTTTCGATACCAGGGTGACCATCCTGGGCCACGTGCAGCGAGGGGGAACCCCGTCCGCCTTCGACAGGATCCTGGTAAGCTGCTTTTGCCATCGTCGCAAAACCATCGAGGCTCAGGTTTATGCCGAACGTGGCCTTGACGCGCCCCCTACAGGCCAGTCGTATGGGCGTGGAGGCGGTGCTGGCTTTGCTGGAGGCCTCTGCCGGCACGCCCGCCTGCGTGGTGTCGCTGGTGGGCAACCAGGCCGTGCGCTTGCCCCTCATGGAGTGCGTGCAGATGGTAAGAGCCGCCAGCCGCTTTAAATACCGATCGGACGCTAACGCAACGGTAGCATGTGATGCTGCATGATTGGTTACAATTCAAATGTGATCCGGCTGTCTGGAATACGATTTACCAACACGAAAAGCGATACGATTGGCTGTGAGACGATTCAGCATAGTTTACAATCCAGTTTCGTACGATTTGAGCAAGACACTTTTGTCCCATGGGGTACCACAAAAAATGACGACAGGTACAAAAGCGACACAATTAGGTGAATTACGATACAATATGATTGTGATGCTGTTTATTCTTTGTTCTATGATGTTGCGCAATTCGACACAATCAAATTTACATTTACTCGGTGGGTTGTAGGTCTGGATTTCACTTTCCTTTCTTTTCTTTGATCCTTCCTCGGGTCTCCTGACAACCTCACGACTCTAGCTGGATTCTGAAGTATTCGGTTTAGGTGAACGGGTCTGGGATTTTTAATAGGTTTTAGGTGAATTCATGTGTACACACTCACGCACGCACACGTGCACACACGCGCATGCACATACTCACGCATATACAAAAGAAAAGAAGAAGAAAAAAAATTACATTTACTCCAGTTGTGGCGCTATAAAAATGAATTGAAAAACGATCGAGCGATAATCGGCGATTATCGGCGCCGATATTGGACATTTTGACGAATATTGGTATTGGCTTTTTTTCTTAATCTGATGGCCAATAAAAGGTAAAGCTAAAACCATTTTCATCTCAGGAAACTAAACTAAAAATCAGTTAACTTCATAAGAGATGCTGCTGATGCTGGGTACCTTCTGAATCTTTTTTTTTTTTACACTAAAACAAAGAAATGTGACAGTTTTAGATTTCTTTTTTTTTCTTTTTTTAGAAAAAACTGAGCTATGGTATTTACTTCTTTAAGTTTCCATTTAACGTTATAAGACGTACTGATAACCTTGGGAGCTCCCTGAGCATTTTTATTTATTTAAAATGAAGTATATTGTTTAAATAAAAACAAAAAAACTTTTCTACATTTTGAAAAATCTGAAAAATTCACAACAAAGTCAAGATTGGTATTTGTATTTAAAAAAAATTTTGGCACCAACATTTTCTCCCCCTTTTTAACTTTAAATGAATATCGGCTTAAAAAAATCGGTAATCGGCTTTCTTGACTACTAATAATCGGCATCGGTATTAGCCCTGAAAAAACCATATCGGTCTGTCTCTACTTTATACGATGCTGTATGGTACAGTTGCGATGCCGCTCACTCCAATTACAATACGTTACAATTATGATACAATCAGTTATTCAAACTGGTCCAAACACGATATTTCCGATGCATCGATGTGTATGTTTATATTGTCGTAGGTCAACATTAAGTGAAATGCGTGTGTGTGTGTGTTTGTGTTGTGTTCAGACACAGGAAGTGCAGAAGGCCATGGATGAAAAGAAATTTGAGGAGGCGGTCAGACTGCGTGGAAGGTCATTATTTTTATTTTATTAATCATTTAAAGAAAATATTTTCCCTCGACAGATTACGCAGCCTCAGACACATTTTTTTGGGCGGCCACCATATTGATATAACATCATTTTTAGACACAAAATCCACATTTGTAGCTACAAACTACGCTGGCGCCTTGAGATACGAGTGACCCAACTTTTTACAAACTACGCTGGTGCCTTGAGATACGAGTAAACCCACTTTTTTTTTCTTTCACGAGACGCGAGCTGTTGTTTGACCGAACAGTTGAAATTGAAACATGAAACAGAGAAACTACACGTGTATTCTAAACAAGCACTTAACCTCCGATAGCTTCATGCTAATGCTAATGTAATGGGAAATTCCATAGGCGCGGGCTAATTAATAGCATCTATGTGGCTGTGTTAGCAATACGCATATTCTTTATCCTTGGCGAAGAATAGCGCGAGGAATCCATTTTTATCTGTGTGTCTGTATAATACTGCCCCCAGGTGGTCAAGAAATATACACCAGAAGGAGTAGCACAATGTCAAAAAAAAATGGCAAAAAATCTGTTTTAGTTATGTTTTTTTATTAAGTAGAATATTGGAGAAAAAAAGTTTGTCTCACGGAATGATATTAAAAACGCCGTTTTTGTAATTCACGCGCACGTGATTTCAATGTTGTGGCCACATCTGATTTCCTTTTTCCTTTTTTGTAGGAGCTTTGAGAACAACTTGAGCACATACCGCCTTTTGTGCAACCGCAAGGCCGACTCGGAGCTTCCGCACGTAAGCAGCAGTTTCACACTTTATTGACGACGGATCGATCGCATTTGTCGGATTGATTGAAAAGGTAACGATGCGTCGTCTCCCCTTCAGCCGCTCCGACGGCTTTTAACGTTAGCCCGTCAAGGTACTTCCTGCACAGGTGCGTCGTGGTCGCTGTTTGTGACACTAACGGGCCAATGAGAAGGGAGAGGCGGAGCTAATGCACGCTTTAGCTTTTACATTTTTAAAAAAATGTATTTTCGTTTTACGTTTTGGATTTCAGAAACTTGGAAAGTTTTTTCTCATTTGAATTTGAGCTGATATTCACATCATGGATGGACGGATGAATACAGAAGAAACTTCAAAGTAGAAAAAAAAAGTTTTGAAAAATTCTCGACTTTTTTACTTTTTTTTTCTTATATTTCTTCATTGTTTGTGTTTTTTGTGTAGTTTTTTACTTTCTTGTGTTATTTACTTTATTTGATTTGTGTTACCGTTGTTTTTAATTTGTCAATTTTTTTGTGTTTTTCTTTTTTGGTTATTTTTGTTCTTTCTGACTTTTGTGTTGTTTTTTCAACACAAAAAAATCCGTTTTTGTATGTTGTTTTATGTTTGTTTGTTTTTTAGCTTTTTATATGCATTTTTTTCTTTTCTTTTCTTTGTTTTGTTTTACTTTTTTCTTTGTTTTTATCTTGAGTTTTTAGTCTTTTGTGTTGTTTCTTCATAGCTTTTTCTTTTTCTTTTTGGTGTATTTTTATGTTGTTTATGTTTCGTCTTAGTTTTTATGTTATGTTTTGTTTTGTTTTTTTCTTTTTGTGTTCTTTAATATTTGCCTTAATGTTGCCTTATGGTCTTTGTTTTTTTTCCTTAACTCATTGACTGGCAGCCATTTTCACTGAAGCAACCCCCTTCGCTCCCGGCTGTTTTACTGGTTTTGGACTGATTTTGCAAGGTCCACAGAAAATTGTCTTCTATTGCTATAAAAACATGGAACCTACCAAAAGAAAGATAGCATTATAATATAGCTAAGTTTCATCATTATTCACAAATCAGTTTAGAACACTGGGGAAAAGAGCCTTTTTGCAACATGGCCCTGGATGATCTCTTATACTCTGCTGCCACCTGCTGGCCATTGATTCAACCGTTCTCTTCAGTTCTGAGGGTGCGTCAAAGCCTTCTATATGCTCTAGCATAAAAAACAACAACAACAACAACGTATAAATGCGTCTTTGGGAGAATGGGAATATTTAAAATAGAACGTATTTATACGTTTTGGGGAGCAAATGAGTTGATGCCTCCTCAAAAGGGAACATGTGTAATGCTAGCTAAACAAAAGAGGTAATGGAACACAATTGGATGCAGGAAAGACATCTGGCCGCTCTGTATGACATTAATGAGATCTCAATCATCGCTATAATTACAAATTCTAGCAACAGCTTGAGTTGGGTTAGTAGTTTGTACAATATGTCATCTTGAGTTTCAGTTTTCGGAGGCTCCGCTGCTAGCAACAACACAATCAAACATTGTCAGTGCTGCTGAGTTCTTGTTTTGTCTTTGCATGGGCAAACGGCGGACATGCAAAGGCAGCGCGTTAGCGATCATTGCTAACCCGGCTGAGCTCTCACATGCTTGACATCACACTCTAAAAACAGTGGGGTCAAAAATAACCCAACTACGGGTCAAAATGGACCGATCCTCTACTTGGGTAAATTTGAGTCAAGAAATGAGTCTTTTAGTGGAAAACAACTCATAAATATTGGTCAGATCCTTTACTTGGGTGATTTTGTCATAAAGTGGATCGGCCCATTTTTGATCCATAATTGGGTTACTTTTGACACAACTGTTTTTAGAGTGCATTTTGTATGGACAATTTTCTGTTGCATTGCGCTCGTTTTAGGATTAAAACTGAAGGCAATGATGTCATCTGGTTGCCATGGTAACCTTCTGGCTCACGTAATGAGAAGCGTATGGTAAATAATAGGGCTGGGTTGTAAAAAATCGAATAATCGATATCGAATCGATTTTTCTTTTCAAGCTTGATATCGATTCATAAAATCATGAATCGATTATTTTAATATCTTTTTTTCCCATAAGTTAAACAACAAAATAGAATTTGAAGGGCCAATTGTTTTTGTATCTTACTGTTTTCTTGAAATCTACTGTTTACATGAATTTATATTTCTAATAAGTATTTTCTTATATTTATGAAAGACCGGACTATTGCACTGATAATTCCGAATATTTTTTAATTTACATTTATATTATTATTATATTTATTTGTGGAGTTGGTCTCATGTCCGTGTTAAAAATAATTGATGTTCCATTAATGAATCAATATCGGCTTGAACCAAGTGAATCGAATTGAACCGGGGGAAATCAAAATCGAATCGAACCGAACTCTTGTGAATCGAAATCGATTGAGGACATTTGCTACCCAGCCCTTGTCAATGAGTGCCATGATGCGCCTCAAGCACACACACGACTTGTGTGTCCTTGACATGCACACAACAACACGTGACAGTTTTGAGGTCTGCCGCTTGGTTGCATCTTGTTGCGGCATGCAGCCGATTGCATGGCGGGATCAGGACACGCGGGTCCGGTTCCGCAAAAGTCAAAAGTCGGGACGGTCACCACGGGAAATTGCCGATCTTTGTCACGGTGGGAAAGAAAATATTTTGCCGTGTTGCCGTTCCTCCTCAGAGCTCGTTCAACGTTGCCGTGTTGAACGTCGGCGCACCCGCGGCTGGCATGAATGCCGCCGTGCGCTCTGCCGTCCGGGTGGGAATCAGCGAAGGCCACAAAATGTTTGCGGTGAGCGACGGCTTCGAGGGATTCTACAAGGGTCAGGTGAGAGATCGGAAGTTTTTTTGTTGTTGAATTATTAACGATTTTGGATTTGTTTGTTTATTTACACAATCTTAAAAAAAAAAAATAATAATTTAGGGGTGTTAAAATTTGTTAATTTAAAGTTCCATTAACGGTACTACATTTTTTAATGCGTGATTAATGACCGGCCCCTTACTTGCAAAGACTGTACTGCGGGAATTCCAGTCGCAACGCAACAGACACGCCCACGTCAAAATTTAGCAGCAAAACATTTCGTAATAATGCACGTATTTGTGGAGACTTCGATAGCTCTTAATATGAAAAGAAAAATGCACTGAGCTGTCAACACCGTCTTACAAATGCAATTATGCCATCTAGTGGCAGAAACATGACCTCAACACAAATCAATATCACACTCGTTTTTTACAGTACAGTGTGTCTTTTTAATTTGAACTCAGTTTGGAAAGATGGCGGTTGGCTGCTCACACCCAAAATCGATGTCTTCCTTTGTCTTTTCGGGCATGGCTTTTTTGAGACGTTTTTGTGTCTCTACTCATGATACACGTGCTTACCAAACTTCATATTTTTAAGCCTAAGTGACTTTAAGGGCTGAATTTTCTTAACATTGAAAAGAAAGTGGAAATGACAAAAAAAAGAGGCCCTAAAATGGCTACCTGAAATCGGAATTTGTGTGTCTTTTCCGGCTTGGCTGCCTGAGACTTTTTTTGCGGGTCTCCTCATGCTCGACATTCGCACCAAATTTCCTGCTGCCGTCTGGAAGTCAGCATAAGCAAAGCGGTCACCCCCGCGGAGCGTCTTTCTCTCTCGCGTTCTGCATTGCGACGCCCTCCCAGGGTCAGAGCGCTAAACTTAGCGCGCTAACGTTTGAGCTAACGAGTAGCAGCCGGCGCTAAATGAAACGGCAGGAGACATTCCTCACAGGTCAGCGCGACGAGCGGCAGGAAGGACAAACTGATAAGCAGACGGGCGTCATGATGGCGCCGCTCCACTTGGGGCGCTACGTTTTCAAATTTAGGTTTCAAACAAGGGTTATGGTTGGAAATTTTGGTTTGTAGCCAAAGTTAGGTTTTCAAGACAGGGTCGGGGTTTTGAACAAAGGTTAGGGTTCAAAGCTGGGGTTAGGGTTTCAAGGGAGAGTTGAAGCTGTTTCTCATTAGATGTTCAAGCCAGGATTTGGATTTGAAAGAGGTTTCAAAATGGGGTTTTAAGAAAGAGTTAGGGTTTCAAATTGGGCTTTCAAGCCAGGATTTGGATTTCCAATTTGAGTTTCGAAAAAAGGGTGAAGGTTTTAAATTAGGATTTGAATCTACTGTCAGAGTTTCAAGTTTGGGTTTTAAGATATGCTTGTGGTTTCAAGACAAAATGAGGGCTTCTGTGCAAAGTTAGAGTTTCTGATTCGTAATTCGAATTGTTGCCAGAATTAGGGCTTCAAAAAAAGGGTGAAGGTTTTAAATTCAAATCAATGTCACAGTTAGGGAAGTTAGGGTTTTGACTCGTGTTTATGATTCCAAATTAGGATTTTAAGGCAGAATTGAAAGTTTTAAGGCAAGGGTAGAGTTTCAAGTTTGACTTTCAAGCCAGAATTTGGATTTAAAATGAGGGTTTCAATGAAAGGGAAAATATTTCAAATGAGTGTTTTAAGACAATGTCGGGGATTCAAGTTGGGGTTTCATATTGAGGTCGCGGTTATAAAATAGGGTTTTAAGACAGGGTTTGGGTTTTACGGCAAGGTTCGAATTTCAAAATGAGGTTTGTTAAATTAGGATTGGGATTTCAAATTAGGGTTTCAAAGAAGGAGTATGTTTTCAAGTTGTTTTAAGAAAATGCCAGGGTTTAAAAATGTGGGTTTTACGGTTTCAAGACAGATTTACAGTTTGAAAGTACGGTTTCAAAATGGATTGAGATGAGGGATGTACCGAAATGAAAAATGTTTGGCCGAAACCGAAAATTAAAAATTGAAACACCGGGGGGAAAAAAATGAATTTTTTTTTACTATCATTGCATTTATTATAATGAATTAAAATTATAATATTATTATAAAATACTTATTTAGCACTGGCATTTTAACAAAGCACAATCTAAATTGAAATATGCACACACACCGCAGACATGTTGGCTAAAGGTACATTAAACACTGATGCGTGCGGCGGGACAACGCGCGGCGCACTTAAAATCGGCTCATTTGCATATTCGCCAACGTTTAAAAATAAATAAATACATTTGTTCGCACCAGCTAATCGTCTTCGGGAACAAACTGCAAAGTCACACTTGGCGTCCTGTACGGGTCTGTCGCCACCCGGAGATAGCGGAAAGTGTTTCCGTGTTTAAAACCGTTGAAAGCAATAGTGCTAGCATTAGCTCAAGTATTTAGCACGGCCACCGGGAATGCCGGTGAAAAAGCGTTCGAGGGGCTCTTATAAAAAAAAAAAAGTCAAGTTCTGTCTTTTTTTCGATCCGCTTAAATGTTGTCCACCAAGCGACGACGCCCCTCTCCTCCGGTGTGCGCAATGACCCCGGGACCCGTGCAAACTCACACAGCGGAAAGGCCAGCGAGAAGCGAGCCGGACACTCGCAGCGTTTTTTTGTTTTGCTTGCGTCACCACAACATCCTATTTCGGCTTGAATTTTATTTTCGGTGGCCGAATATATCGGGTGCGTCACTAATTGAGATGTTTCAATCAATTGCTCAACTCGGGGTTAGGGTTTCAAAAACAAAAAGTTAAAATTTTCAAATGAGGGCGTTAGTTCAAGCCTAACATTGTGTTTCAAGTTCACGTATGAAAAACCGAGTTTTAAGGCTTCAAATGTGGGTTTTGAGAAAGGGTTCGAATTTCAAAGAAAGTTCAAAGGCAACCGATTGCAATTTGATCGATCGATTTTTTCCGTGCGTCATTCAGATCAAGGAGATCAAGTGGGGCGACGTCGGCGGCTGGACGGGACAAGGAGGCTCGCTGCTCGGCACCAAAAGGTACATCGCGCCGAACTCATTATCGTGATGATGATTACGATTATGGTTACGATTATGTGGAGTGGTTCATCGGCTGTGCCGACGTGTGGTCATGTTTGGCGCCAAGTGGACTTTTTCCCCGCTTGCTACCGTAGGACGCTTCCCGGGAAACATTTGGACAAGATCGCCCAGCAGATGGCGACACACAACATCAACGCGCTGCTCGTCATCGGCGGATTTGAGGTAACACAAAATTGGTGTGCTGTCATTTTATTGTTTCCTGCGCAAAGCTAATGCTAAAGATAATGTCGAATAAGATAGCCGCGAAATGTCATTAGCAAATTCATTGACCTTGAAGTTCAAATTGTTCAAATCCTTTGGAATCTCAACAGTAATTCTTTTCTTTGCAATAATATGTTCCATTTGGCCCCACTCGTCCAAACACGACATTCTGATTGATTAATATTGCATTGTTGTTTGACTTGCACACAAAATGAAACATGACACATTCACGTTGTTAGCGCCACTCACACATCACATGATCTCATTGTGTTTCAGTTAAAACTCGGTCTGGGTATCGATTCTAATTTCCTCAATCGATTCGATTTCGATTCACAAGAGTCCGGTTCGATTTTTCCCGATTCGATTCACACCGATCCAATATTGATCAATTATGGAGTATCAAGTATTCTTAAATATCACAATCATGATAAAAGCTTTGCAAACATTAAATTCCAAATAAAATGTAATTTAGTTTTTGGCTGCCATTTATTAATTCAATTAATCTAATGTATTTAATTTAAAATATTTTCGTAATTGTAATTCAATAATTGTTCATATAAATTAAAAAGATTCTGAATTGTCCTAAAGCTCAATAAATCAGGTCTTTCATAAACGTAAGAAAATACTTTTAAATTCATGTGAACAGTAAATGTCAAGAAAACAGTCAAATGCACACAAAAAAAAACATAAAAACCTTGGCCTTTAAAATTCAATTTTCTTATAAATGTATGGGAAAAAAGATATATTAAAATAATCGATTTTGCGAATCGCTATCAAGCTTGAAAAGAAAAATCAATTCGATATTGATTATTCGATTTTTTAAACCCAGCCCGAGTTAAAACACTCAATTGGACTGCACTAGGGGTAGGGTTTCAATACAGGAGTAGGGTTTTAAGTCAGGAAGAAGGGATAGGCTATCAAGTGAGATTTTCAGGACAGGGCGAGGGTTTCAAATTAAGTTCAAAGTAGGGTTTCCAGACTATTACAGTTTCAAAGTTTCAAGCCATCGTTAGGGTTTAAAGTTGGAGTTCCAAATCAAGCTGCGGGTTTCAAACAAAAAAATATATTGATAGGAAATCAAGTGAGGTTTTCGGGACAGGGTTAGGGTTTTAAGCCAAGCATAGGGTTTCAAGTTAGGTTTTCAAAGTAGGGTTTTCAGAAAGTTGCAGTTTCAAAGAAGGGTTTTAAGCATGAGTTAGGGTTTAAAATTGGCTTTTAAGGGTTAGGGTTTTAAGACAAAATTAAGGTTTGAACTTAGGCTTTCCAGCCATGTTTAGGATTTCAAGGGGCATAGTTTCAAATTAAAGTTAGACCTTCAAATGAGTTTTTCCAGTTCGAGTTTGAAGCCACATTAAGCTTTCAAGCTCGGAATGGGGTTTTACGACAGAATTCCAACATTCGCTTTTTTTTGGGTGCTTTTTGTGTGTGTGTGCATTGTGATTGGCTCTCTTCCCTTGGCTCCTCCCATCATTACACGCCAGCCCCTCTTATTCATTTGCTTGTGAGCCGGTTTTGTCTTTCATGTGGATGACGTTCATGTCACAAGCTAAGCTAGCTGATGCTATTGTTTATTTTTTAGCCTTTTTGATAGCATAGCATAGCCGCTAACTGTGTTTCACTTTTTCTGGGACTTTCTGTGATGCTATTTTTGCTATCGATCTCCAAATTCCACTCAAGACTTGTTTATGCGAAACCAATCGCCACTATGAGAGGTTTTTCATTCTTAAGTCATAAACGGCCCCGCCCCCCTCGACCCCTAACGACCCACGGGATGCCGGCTGTGACCGTTGCAGGCCTACATGGGATTACTGGAACTTTCTGCGGCACGGGACAAATACGACGAGCTGTGCGTGCCAATGGTGATGGTCCCCGCCACGGTGTCCAACAATATACCGGGCTCGGACCTCAGCATCGGTTCCGATACGGCGCTCAACGCCATCACGGACGTAAGTCGGGATGGTCGTGCACGTGCGTGTGCATGTGCATGTCTGTGTAGTGCACGGCGCGGCAGCTGGCTCGAGTGTGACGACTGACAGCTCGCAGCAGACGCTGCACGGGTTGGAAAGTGTTGAGGCCGCATGGGTTTGTCGGTCGTCGCCGGGTAGACGCGGAGGGTGCTCGATCCCGATTGGTCGTCGGTTCAACCTCCAAATGACTTTGGCTTCATGCCTAATCTGCGTTAATACATGATTAATGCGATACTTTTTTGTGAGGAATTAATTAATTAGTTAACACTTTAACTTTGACAGCCCTAATATATATATATATATATATATATATATATATATATATATATATATATATATATATATATATAGTTTTTGTTGCAATTTATATTATTTTTTAATGTAAGTTTTGAATTATATTCTTAGATCCGTTTTTATTTTCACTTTTATTCATTTTTTATTAATTTTTTATTTTGGCAGTTTTGGTCCTCCATAAATACCGGCATCTTTTCTCTAACTTTTCAAGATGTGAGGCGTCCTCATTTCTCAAAGACTCACATTCCCATAAAAAATAAAAAGGGCACTTCACTTTTTACAACGTTAATGCTACAAATCTTCGGTGGGCATCTGTCGGTTTAAGGAAGTCCCATTTAAGACTTTGAAAGAGTTTTAACAGTTGATACCAGACATGGGCCAATATTAGATTGTGAAGGTATAACCATAAGCAAAAATATCACCGTAACAAATATTCAAATCACATCTTGAAAATGTTTTGGAAATATCTTTTTGAAATATTTGCGTAATTTTTTCCCAGCTTTTCAGCAAAAGGAACTTAATTATGGCACCAGAAATGAGGAATATTAACTCATGCCCACTGTTCAAATCTAAACTTTGAAAAAGCCCACTGAAAAATAGATTTATCCTGACCCACATTATCTGTAAATATTGATATTCATCCATCCATCCATCCATTTTCTGTACCGCTTGTCCTCACAAGGGTCGCTGGGTTGCTGGAGCCTATCCCAGCTGGCTTCGGGCAGTAGGCGGGGTACACCCTGAACTGGTTGCCAGCCAATCGCAGGGCAAATTATTATTATTATTATATATATTATATATATATTATAATTATTATAAATTATTATTGATATTCAAAGTATGTCAATTTTCGTCTGCAATTGAACGATCCATCATCCACACCACGCGTGTTTATTTGATTTGAAATGATCCCGACTTCTCCGCTCTCCTTTCCAACAATTTCAAATGTAAGCGCGGCAGGCGACATGTCATATTTGTCTTATTTTTTAAACTGGTTCATACTAAGAACGACAAAGAGAGCGAAGCTGCTGTCGTGTTTCTAGTGTCAACATCAGCGCTCCTAAACGCTGACGTGTAAAGATGACGTGACGCCAACCGACACATTCAACTTCCTGCAACAAAATCTTTACCATCGGATACGATCGCAGCGAAAGATTCTTCCGCGGAAGCGTTGCAGCCCTGAGCAGGTTTTTCCAACTCAAAGTTGAGACAATAGTTGAATACAACATGAAGTTCCGCATGGAGAACCAAAATTGCCAAAATTAAAATAAATAAATGACAAAATAAATAAATACATGACTAAAAGGGAAAATAAAAACTGATATAAAAAAATAGAATTTGATTTTTTGAAAATAAATATAAATAAAAACAGCAATATATATATATTATTATTTTATTTTATTTTTTATTTTATTTTTTATTTTATTTTTTATTTTATTTTTATTTATTTTTATTTATTTTATTCGTTTTTATTTTCACTTTTAGTCATTCATTTATTTATTTTGTCATTTATTTATTTATTTAGTTTTGGTCTATACTGTCAGGTCGAAATGTTATTCAAATGAGGGGGCGGTCCTAAACGTGTCTTGGGTTGGGACTGCCTTTCATTGGTCGAGTGAGCGGCTCGGCGAAGAAGGAAGTCTCGCCGGCTTGCATTGGAGAGCTCCAGCAATGGACGACTATCTGGTCCACTGTCACCACAACTTGAGTTGCTCAACAACAAGTCGAGATGACAGTGGACCAGATCCAGTCATCCAAGACACGCTTAGGACCGCTCCCTCATTTGAATAACATTTTGTCCTGGCAGTATGGACCAAAACTGCCAAAATTAAAAAAATAAAGAAATGACTAAATAAATAAATAATACTGGATACAAAAAAATATAATTAAAAATTAAATACATATATATATATATTAAGGGTGGGAATCTTTGAATGTCTCACGATTCGATTCCGATTTTTTTGGGGGCCTGCGATTCGATTCAGAATCGATTTTTTTATTGAGAGCGATTTTTGATCCAAAATGATTTGATTGACAAGGATTTAATCTATAGATGTGCAAGGAATTGTAATGATCTACTCCAGTCTGACTCGCTAATGCTAATTAGCGCGCTACTCGCGACACTTTTATCACTCAAAAGAACGGCTCCACGCTGCAAAAAAACAACTTTTATTGGAATAACTTGATTGTGACTTTTTCCTTCTACTCTCTAATGTGGCTACAACTTAACAGTGTATTAGACCACGTGGAACCACAGTGCCCCTAAGTGGCCAAATCGGGTACAACATGAACAGCGCTCCAAATAAAGGCACACACAGACAAAGGCAAGGCAGTGTAAAAAATGTTAAATAAAATCAATTTGGGGACATTTAAAATAGATTCTGAATCGTACTAAATGAGAATTGCGATTCTTATGAGAATCGATTTTTGGGCACACCCCTAATATATATATATATATATATATATATATATTTATTTCCATTTATATTTATTTTTTTATATCCGTTGTTATTTTTCACTTTTAGTAATTTATTTATTTCGAATTTTGGCAGTTTTGGTCCTCCATAGTTCCGAGGTAAAGTAATGTCTGCTGAAAAAGAGCCAAAAAGGTCACTGAGTTGAATTGAGCACAAATGTTGACGAGTAGCATGGAGCTAACTTCAGGTAAGTGCGCTCTTGCGTTCTTGTGACCTTGGACTCACTCGTGTGTGTTTGGTCAACAGCAGACAAAGAACAAGTGTGCGGGATGGAGGTTGGTTGGTGTGTTCTTCAGCGTGTGCGCGCGCGCGTGTGTGGTGGGAATGCGACGTTTAAGGAATGGCGTCCGTGCGTTCTGGCTAAAACGGGAGCGCCGTTTTATCAGGTCACGTCAACGCCGTGACGCGTAGACAGATGGCGTCACCCCGTCCCGACCCGATACTCCCAGCCCAATCGGCCAATGGGAGGTCAGCTCACTCGGCAAGTGGAGAGAGCCAATGCAAACACAAAGACACACAAACACAATCACACACTTATTTAGCTCCAGACAAAATGTCACAAGATTGTGCCACACAAAGATAGAAAAAGAAGAATGTACACTTTGAGTTACAAAGACATGAACACACGCACAAGATTGTGCCACACAAACATCGGCAGAAAGAAGTTACACACACACACACACACACTATTGCACCACACAAAACTAGAAAGACAAGAACATACATGCACACTATTGTTCTACATAAAGATAAAGAATCAACACACACACATGAACTAATGCACCATAAAAAGACAAGAACCACACACGCACACAAACATGGAACGACAAGAACTCAAACTCGTACAGTATGTATGGAGGCTGATTACCAACTTTTAAAAACAAAACAAACAAAAAATACATCATCATCATCATCATCATCAAAAAAACAGAAAACAAAACTTGGAAGTGCAAACTAAAATGATGCGAAGATTGTAAATAGTTAATGGAAATAGTTTGCAACTTTACAATAAAAAGAACAATAATGTTTTTTAAATTATTATTATTATTTTTACTGTAAGAAATCCGTTTTTTTGCCAGTGGAAAGAAAGGTTGTTGTTTTCTCTCATGTGAGAATCACATTTCTTTTTTTTTGATTTTGAAAAGCAACAACAACAAAAAAGTGTTACATGTCTTAAATGTATGGAGCACCAGCGTTATGGTTGGAAGGGGTTGAGACAAAGCTTTGCAGAAGTATACCTTCAGTACCTAAACATATTCTTAGGATAAATCCTTCAAATCTTTCATAAAGTCAACGTTTTGATTCTGATGGGGAAAAAATAAATAAAATGAAAAATCCATCTGGCTTTTAAAGTCACTGTAAGGAAAAAGCAAGCAAAAATGCAGGCATGGGCTTCCATATATATGCCACCATAACATAGAAAGACAAAAAACACTTGACAAGTATAAAAAGACAAGAACACACACACACACACACACACCCACACACACACACACACACACACACACACACACACACACACACACACACACACACACACACACACACACACACACACCCACACACACCACACACACACACACACACACACACACACACACACACACACACACACACACACACACACACACACACACACACACACACACACACACACACACACTCAGGTGTAGCCCACATTGGCGAAATGTAACAATTCGCACGGGCATCCGTCAGGCCCTGGAGTCGCTCCTGCAGCTGTTTGAGGCTCGCGAGCGCTACGAGGAGTTTTGCGTGCCGCTGTGCATGCTGCCCGCCACCATTAGCAACAACGTGCCCGGCACCGACCTCAGCATCGGCGCCGACACCTCCGTCAACGCCCTCGTGGAGGTAACGTCACGACTCGCAACCTTCGCCTGCTCTGACTTCTTCATCTTCTTCTTGGTTGTGTTGATGTGGTGTTGCCGTGGTAACCGTGCTCGTCTGTTTACGTGGGTCCCATCAGGTAAAAAAAAGATGTCACTTTAATTTTGCATCAATAAAGTTGTACTTTTGAAATCTTACAAATTTATCTTGTGAGATGAGAACGCCACTTGAGTCAACTTTCACTGAAAACAATTCTTAATGAACGATTTTATCGTTGGCAGACGTGTGACCGTATCAAGCAGTCGGCCAGCGGCACCAAGCGGAGAGTGTTCATCATCGAGACCATGGGGGGCTACTGCGGCTACCTGGCAACCGTGGGCGGGCTGGCGGCGGGCGCCGACACCGTCTACATCTACGAGGAACCCTTCAACATCCGAGACCTGCAGGTGGAACTCGCATGTTCTTTGGCGACGTGACCAAAACAAATTAGATATATTTATTTTGTATATCAATTTTTTTTTTTAAATAGATATATTTATTTTGCCCCTCCGTGAGTCATCACCTTATCGTGGTGGAGGGGTTTGCGTGTCCCAATGAGCCTGGGAGCTATGTTGTCCGGGGCTTCATGGCCCTGGTAGGGCCACCCATGGCAAACAGGTGCTAGGTGAGGGACCAGACAAAGCATGGCTCAAATGACCCCAATGATGAACACAAACTTTGGATCTTCGATTCCCTTGCCCGGATGCGGGTCACCGGGGCCCCCCTCTGGAGCTAGGCCTGGAGGTGGGGCTCGAAGGCGGTGGTGGCCGGGCCTATACCCATGGGGCCCGGCCGGGCACAACCCGAAAAGGCAACGTGGGTCCCCCTTTCTAATGGGCTCACCACCGGTGGAAGGGGCCAAAGGGGTCGGGTGCGCAGTGAGTTGGGTGGCAGCCAAAGGCGGGGGCCTTGGCGGTCCGACCCCCGGGCACTGAAGCTAGCTCTGGGGACATGGAGCTGGTGTGCGAGGCTGAGAATTTCCGACTAGATATAGTCGGACTCGCCTCCACACACGGCTTGGGTTCTGGTACCAATCCTCTCGAGATGGGCTGGACCTTCTTCCACTCTGGAGTTGCCCACGGTGAGAGGCGCAGAGCAAGTGTGGGCATACACATTGCCCCCCCGGCTAGGCACCTGTACATTGGGGTTTACCCCGGTGAATGAGAGGGTAGCCCACTCCTGACTGTTGTTTGTGCTTATGCACCGAACAGCAGCTCAGAGTACCCACCCTTTTTGAAGTCCTTGGAGGGTGTGCTGGAAAGCGCTCCCCCTGGGGACTCCCTCGTTCTGCTGGGGGACTTCAACGCTCACGTGGGTAATGACAGTGAGACCTGGAGGGGCGTGATTGGGAGGAACGGCCCCCGCGAGCAAAACCCGAGCGGTGTTTTGTTATTGGACTTCTGTGCTCGCCACGGACTGACCATAACGAACACCATGTTCAAGCACAAGGGTGTCCATATGTGCACTTGGCACCAGGACACCCGAGGCCGCAGTTCGATGATCGACTTTGTAGTCGTGTCATCGGATTTGCGGCCGTATGTGTTGGACACTCGGGTTAAGAGAGGGGCGGAGCTGTCAACTGATCAACACCTGGTGGTGTGTTGGCTCCGATGGCGGGGTAAGATGCTGGTCCGACCAGGCAGGCAGGCCCAAACGTATTCTGAGGGACTGCTGAGAACGTCTGGCAGACTCCCCTGTCAGAAAGAGTTTCAACGCCCATCTCCGGCAGAGCTTCTCCGTTGTCCCGGGGGAGGCGGGGGACGTTGAGTCCGAGTGGACCATGTTCCGTGCTTCCATTGTTGAGGCGGCCGATCGGAGGTGTGGCCGTAAGGTGGTTGGTGCCTGTCGTGGCGGCAATCGTCGAACCCGCTGGTGGACACCAGCGGTAAGGGATGCCGTCAAGCTGAAGAAGGAGTCCTATTGGGCCTTTTTGGCCTGTGGGACTCCGGAGGCTGCTGACAGGTACCGGCTGGCCAAGCGGAATGCGGCTTCGGCGGTCACTGAGGCAAAAACTCGGACATGGGAGGAGTTCGGTGAGGCCATGGAGAACGACTTCCGGACGGCTTCAAGGAAATTCTGGTCCACCATCCGGCGTCTCAGGAGAGGAAAGCAGTGCGCCATTAACACTGTGTATAGTGGAGATGGGGTGCTGCTGACCTCGACTCAGGACGTCGTGAATTGGAGGGGAGAATACTTCGAAGACCTCCTCAATTCCACTGACACGCCTTCCTTTGAGGAAGCAGGGTCTGGGGACTCTGAGGTGGGCTCCCCTATCTCTGGGGTCGAAGTCACTGAAGTGGTTGGAAAGCTTCTCTGTGGCAAGGCCTTGGGGGTGGATGAGATCCGCCCGGAGTTCCTAAAGGCTCTGGATGTTGTGGGGCTGTCGTGGTTGACGTCTCTATAACATCGTGTGGACATCAGGGACAGTGCCTCTGGATTGGCAGACCGGGGTGGTGGTTCCCCTTTTTAAGAAGGGGGACCGGAGGGTGTGTTCCAACTTTTGAGGGATCACACTCCTCAGCCTCCCAGGTAAGGTCTATTCAGGGGCGCTGGAGAGGAGGGTCCGTCGGGAAGTCAAATCTCGGATTCAGGAGGAGCAGTGTGGTTTTCGTGCCGGCCGTGGAACAGTGGACCAGCTATACACCCTCAGCAGGGTCCTCGAGCGTGGGAGTTCGCCCAACCAGTCCGCATGAGCTTTGTGGAGTTGGAGAAGGCGTTTGACCGTGTCCCTCGGGGAGTACTGTGGGGGGTGCTTCGGGAGTATGGGGTACCGGGCCCCCTGATAAGGGCTATTCGGTCCCTGTACGACCGATGTCAGAGTTTGGTCGAATTTGTTTCCTGTGAGGGTTGGACTCCGCCAAGGTTGCCCTTTATCACCGATTCTGTTCATAACTTTTATGGACAGAATTTCTAGGCGCAGCCGGAGTGTTGAGGGGGTCCGGTTTGGTGGCCTCAACATTGCATCTCTGCTTTTTGCAGATGATGTGGTGCTGTTGGCTTCTTCAAGCCGTGATCTTCAACTCTCACTGGAGCGGTTCGCAGCCGAGTGTGAAGCGGTTGGGATGAGGATCAGCAACTCCAAATCCGAGACCATGGTCCTCAGTCGGAAAAGGGTGGAGTGCCCTCTCCGGGTCGGGGATGAGATCCTGCCCCAAGTGGAGGAGTTCAAGTATCTTGGGGTCTTGTTCACGAGTGAGGGTAGGTTAGAGCGGGAGATCGACAGGCGGCTCGGTGCAGCGTCTGCAGTGATGCGGACGCTGTATCGGTCCGTTGTGGTGAAGAAGGAGCTGAGCCGAAAGGCAAAGCTCTCGATTTACCGGTCGATCTACATTCCTGCCCTCACCTATGGTCACGAGCTGTGGGTCGTGACCCAAAGAACAAGATCCCGGATACAAGCGGCCGAAATGAGTTTCCTCCGCAGGTTGTCCGGGCTCTCCCTTAGAGATAGGGTGAGAAGCTCGGTCATCCGGGAGGGACTCAGCGTCGAGCCGCTACTCCTCCACGTTGAGAGGAACCAGTTGAGGTGGCTCGGGCATCTGGTTCGGATGCCTCCTTGACGCCTCCCTGGGGAGGTGTTCCGGGCATGTCCTCCCGGCGGGAGGCCCCAGGGACGACCCAGGACACGCTGGAGAGAGTACGTCTCTCGGCTGGCCTGGGAACGCCTTGGGATCCCGTCGGAGGAGCTGGCTGAACTTGCTGGGGAGAGGAAAGTCTGGGCTTCCCTGCTAAATCTGCTGTCCCCGCGACCCGACCCCAGATAAGCGGAATTGAAGACAGAACAGAACGGAATATTTATTTTGTACAACTAAGTCAAACTGACTTTGGGGGCTACATACATAAATAAATAAATAAATAAATAATTGAAGTGTGACTTTGCATCTTTCGGTTGTTGTTCCTTTTAGGGCAATGTGGAACATCTGACGGAGAAGATGAAGACCACCATCCAGAGAGGTCTGGTGCTCAGGTGAGGGACGCAAGAAAAGGGGGCGTGTCTTCTTTGTTGGGCTGCGGCTTAAAATTATTTGTGTGTGTGTGTGTGTGTAGGAACGAGAACTGCAATGAGAACTTCACCACTGACTTCATCTACCAGCTTTACTCTGAGGAGGGTCATGGCGTGTTTGACTGCAGGAAGAACATCCTGGGACACATGCAGCAGGTACAGGACATTTGCAGTGGATAGAGAAAGTCTACACACCCGTGGACAAACGCCAGGTTTTGGTGATTTAAAAAAATATTAAAGTAAGATTTTTTTTTTAATTTCTACTATCAATGTCACCTGTCCATAGCAATTGAAACCAAAATCTTTATTAATGAGGAAAGTAAAAAAAGAGAAAAAAAAGCCTACTAGAACAACTGAACTTTATTTGGGGTTAATCAGAGGCACTTTAAATGATAGCAGGTCCTTACATTTAACTTGAATATAAATATGATGGGTTAATTCTGAACACAATTCTAAGGGGGTGTGCACACTTGTGCAACCTCATTATTTAAATAGATTTTTACTTAACGTCTAGAAGAAAAAATATATAATTTAATTGTTAAGGTCATAGGTCAAATTAAGGATAGAAAACTTTTTTTTAATGACTTATCTCGGCTTGGTTTTCTTAAACCCAAAAATGTAAGTAAGAGTTATAATATATATGTAAAGTAAGTTTAAGTTAATGGAAAGTAAAAAAAAAAAAAAAAACTACTAGAACAACTGAACTTTATTTGGGGTCAATCAGCGGCACTTGAAATGGTGGCAGGTGCCTGCTGACTTCATTTAACTTGAATATAAATATGCTGCGTTCATTCAAACACAATTCTAAGGGGGTGTGCACATTTGTGCAACCTCATTATATAATTTGCTTATTTTTAAAGGCGCAGTCCAAAGTTTTCCCGTTGCCGTTTGTAAACCCAACATTCAAAAGTGACGCTCAAGGAAGAAGCCAATCAGGAACGAGCGTGAAAACAGCCACATTTGCATATGCAGACAAGACGGGACTCAAATTCTTCACACGTCAGCGGAAAGAGTGCACCAATCAGGAGCGGGCATTTGCACAGCGAAATCTGCATACGTCACTGATAGTCGCTTGCCTCCGTGGCTTGGCTAAAAGGAAAACGTTGAGACTCCGCCCAGAAACGTTTCGGACAGACCAAAACAAATCCTTTGGACCAAAATCCTACATCAATGGCAGAAAAAAGTTTGAAATAATTTATCTTAGTCTGGTTTACTTGAACCCAAAAATCTGGCATTCAAATCAGGGTGTGTAGACTTCATATCCACTACACACACACACACACAAACGCTAAATGTCCACAGGGTGGCGCTCCGTCTCCCTTCGACAGAAACTTTGGCACCAAAGTGGCGGCTAAAGCCGTCCAGTGGATCACCAAGACCATGAAGGAGTCTTACAAAGGAGGTAAAACCTGAACCGAATGTCAACTCAGCATCGACGTTGACGCTTCGAATGTCATCACTGAATGTTTGGACGCGCAGGCCGAGTGTTTGCCAACTCCGAGGACACCGCCTGCCTGCTGGGCATGAGACGGCGTGCGATGGTCTTCCAGCCGGTGGCGCAGCTCAAACACGAGACCGACTTTGAGTAAGGACCGTCACTGACGCATCTTTAGCACAGCAACAGTTTTTGGCTCGGAAAAAAAGGTTGGACTTAGCATGGTGACATTTCATAGGACGGTCTAGTGTGTGTTGACCTACAAAACAAAGACACGGGAAGTCGGCCATTTTGGTTCAAAGGGGCCATTTTTTCTCTACAGGGGTTCTTCAAATTAATTCAGATGAATTATATTTGAAAATTCATCCGCCCCGATACCAGTTTGACTGGGTAAAATTAAATTTGGTAGGCCAGTCTATCCTGTGTAGATCTACAAAAAAGTCTCAAGAAGCCATGATGGATATGAGACAGGAAGGCCGCCATTTTGGTTCAAAATGGGAATTTTATGGTAATTTTGAACATTTCCAGATGACCTTGAAATTATTTGAAAATTCAGCCCCTGGAACCACTTTGACTTAGAAACATGAAATTTGGTAGGCTAGTCTGGCTAAATTGTGTAGACCTACAAAAAAAAGTCTCAAGACGCCATGATGGATATGAGTGGATGGATATGGTCATTTTGGACATTTCCAGATTTCCTTGAAATTATTTGAAAATTCAGCCCCTGGAACCAATTCCATCTAGAAAGATGAAATTTGATAGACTAGTGTGGCTTGACTAGACCTACAAAAAAGCCTCAAGAAGCCATTATGGATATGAGACAGGAAGGCCGCCATTTTGGTTTAAAATTTGAATTTTATGGTCATTTTGGACATTTCCAGATTTCCTTGAAATTATTTGAAAATTCCGCCCCTGGAACCAATTCCATCTAGAAAGATGAAATTTGATAGACTAGTGTGGCTTGACTAGACCTACAAAAAAGCCTCAAGAAGCCATTATGGATATGAGACAGGAAGGCCGCCATTTTGGTTTAAAATTTGAATTTTATGGTCATTTTGGACATTTCCAGATTTCCTTGAAATTATTTGAAAATTCAGCCCCTGGAACCAATTCCATCTAGAAAGATGAAATTTGATAGACTAGTGTGGCTTGACTAGACCTACAAAAAAGCCTCAAGAAGCCATTATGGATATGAGACAGGAAGGCCGCCATTTTGGTTTAAAATTTGAATTTTATGGTCATTTTGGACATTTCCAGATTTCCTGGAAATTATTTGAAAATTCAGCCCCTGGAACCACTTCCATCTAGAAAGATGAAATTTGATAGACTAGTGTGGCTTGACTAGACCTACAAAAAATCCTCAAGAAGCCATGATGGACATGAGACAGGAAGGCCGCCATTTTGGTTTAAAATTTGAATTTTATGGTCATTTTGGACATTTCCAGATTTCCTGGAAATTATTTGAAAATTCAGCCCCTGGAACCACTTCCATCTAGAAAGATGAAATTTGATAGACTAGTGTGGCTTGACTAGACCTACAAAAAATCCTCAAGAAGCCATGATGGACATGAGACAGGAAGGCCGCCATTTTGGTTTAAAATTTGAATTTTATGGTCATTTTGGACATTTCCAGATTTCCTTCAAATTTGAAAATTCGGCCCCCGAAGCCAGTTTGACTGAGTAACATGAAATTTGGTAGTCAAGTCTGTCATGAGTAGACCCACAAAAAAAGTTTTAAGAAGCCCTGCTAGAGAAGACACAGTAAGTCTGCCCTTCTGTTTCCAAGGGAAACATTTTAGGCATTTTTCAAGAGGTTCTTCCTACATTAACTATTTCGGAAAATTCTGCCCCAAAGTCACTTCGTTTGACTTCTCAACATAGAATTTAAAACATGGGTAAACCTACAAAAAAGTCTCAAGAAGCCATGTTGGAAGAGAAACAAGAAGTCTGCTATTTTGGTTCAAAGCGGCCATTTTAAGCATCTTTTCTATTTAAAAGATGAACTTGTCCAAGTGATTAACCCTTTTTCTTTTATTTAATTTTTATTCTTCCCCCAAAGCCTGTTTTAATGTCAACATGAAATTTGGTAGTTATGCTTTCTTACATTTGCATGGCGCCCGAGTCATCACACAGGAAATGAATCCAGCCACTTCCTGTCTCAGACACAGGATCCCCAAGGAGCAGTGGTGGCTGAAGCTCCGCCCCCTGATGAAGATCCTGGCCAAGTACAAGACGAGCTACGACGTGTCCGACTCGGGTCAGCTGGAGCACGTGGGCCGCTTCCGGGCCAGAGAGGGCGACGCCTCGGCCGCCATCTGAACGTCCCGCTACTTTGGGCGCATTTAACACACACACACACAGAAAAATTGAATGTCACACACTGTTACTCTAACTTATTGCAAATTGGAATATATCATTGAAATATGCACTCCGAATGACGTACTGTATGGAGCACTGCCAATGTAGCTTTATCACCTCGTTGTTTTGTCTTTGTTGTCGCTAACGTTGTCACAAATGTGTGTAAACTGCTGTGCCATGGGTGTTGTGTGTCCGTTGCGTGTTTGTGTGTACGCATTATTAAAGTTTTGATTGTGTTGTTTTTGCCTTTTTTTCGTCACTATTTCGCCTTAAACAAAACGCCACCAATGAGAATTTGCTGAAACGTTTGCCCTCATGGTGACAACTGGAGTCTAATCGGCATTTCATGATACTGTAGTTATTGTTAAATACACTAGGGGGCGCCGTCGCAAAGTGCGCTTACGCGCCAATATATGTTGTTCCCTTTTTGACCACTAGATGGTAGCACAATATAACTTTTCAGCTGTAACATGTGCATTTTAGTTGAGGTGATTTTTTTTTCACTCTTACTAAACAATGTAAATAACACAGAGCAGTGACTTCGTGTAAATATTGAGACTTTTTGAGTAGAATTTGACATATAACTGAAAAGAACAATATTTCAAGAACCACGCTTGAAATGTCAAGTTACTAAATTAACTATGGAAGACCAAAACTGCCAAAATTAAAAATAAATAAATGAATAAAAGTGAGAATAAAACGGATATAAAAAAATATAATTCAAAAATTAAATACAATAAATATAAATGGAAATAAAAACAACAAATTATATATATATATATATATATATATATATATATATATATATATATATATATATATATATATATATATATATATATGAATAAATGTGAGAGCAGAGCTCTCTATATTTATTTTTGTATTAATTTCTGCATTTATATATATATATTTTTTAATCTCGTTTTTAATTTATTTTACTTTTATTTATTTAGGGATACATTTATTGTTTTGTATTTTACTTTTGATTTATATTTTTATATCCGTTTTTATTTTCACTTTATTTATTTAGTGATTTATTTATTTTTAATTAAATAACAGTTTTGGTCCTCCATAACTCCAACGAGATGCAATATACACATAAATCTGACTAACTTTTGATTGACACTGTCAGATATTTAGGAACTGCTGTACAATCACATTATTAAAACATGATGACACATTAACCATTATAATTATTGCTATCTGACAGTGTCAATCAAAAGTAAGCACTAGTTTTGAATGCTGTTTTGGGACCACTTTTAAGACTTAAGTTTAAAATGGCTTATGCTTAAAATGGAAATAATTTAGTGGTAAGAATTCAATACAAATGTTTTACTTACTCAAAATGGACTTTTTGTTTTCTCGGTAGTTTTGAGAAAATGTAAAGTTACTAAACACTTATTGGCCAGTTAATTTGGCATACCATTAGCAGAGGTGGCAAATCCAGGTGCAGAAAGTAAAAATTCTGCCACCGCTTGGCTTTAGTCCCAGATGCTAGCTAGCTAGCTAACTTCCTAGCTAGCTCCCATGGTGCTTGTTTACCTTTTAGGGAGCTACCTAGCTAGCATCAGGGGCTAAAGCCAAATGGTGGCAAATATTTTATATTTAAAAACATGATCTTATTGTTTTATAATTACAATAACAAGCTCAATGTTGTAACAGTGTCAATCACAACTTGCGACAGTGTACCTAATAAAATGGCCACCCACTCTCGAGTTGATGAAAATGAGCAACAGTCGGTGGATAAGAATTCGATTCAAATGTTTTTATTTATTCAAAATAGACTCTTCTATCAAAGTGGCAATTATACATAATTACACGATCTGTACATGATAATTAGATAAATACCCTCATTTAAGCGCGACGCAAACCCGTAATGAGTCCGTTAAGGCAACGTGGACCCGAGTAACCCCGATGACGTCATCGGGAAGACAACAAGTTCCAATTCAGGTCCTCCCGCGGCGAATGGGCGTCCCTGCGTGCAGCTCACACCCGGGACAGAGGCACCTGCTTGGGAAAGGACACGGAGCTCCCGGTGCCGGACCTCCAGGTGAGTCCGGTGCTGACGTCACTGTACATGGACCCTCCTCCCGCCGAGGACGTCTTGCTCCTCCAGCAGCATCGCGTGCACCACGTCCTCCACGAGTCCAGGGTCTTCCCGGACCACAGCCACACGCCCGACGTGATGCCACCCAGCAGCCCCATGAAGTACTTGAGCATGAACACGGCGTAGTCCGGCCGCGGGGGGCGATCCGCCTCGGCGGGGGCCAGGGCGGAGGGGGGGCTGCACCCGCATCGGTAGCCCGCTTCCCACGCTCGCCGGTTGTGCTGCTCGTAGAAGTAGCAGGCCGCGATGACGGCGGCCGGCACCGTGTAGAGCACCGTGAAGACCCCGATGCGAACCATGAGCCGCTCCAGCTTGTCCGCCTTGCCCTGGCGGCGGACGACGCGGCGGATGCGGAAGAGCGACACGAAGCCGGCCAGCAGGAACATGGAGCCCACCAGCAGGTAGACCACCAGCGGGGCCAGCACGAAGCCGCGCAGGTTGTCCAGGTTCTGGTTGCCCACGTAGCAGATGCCCGCCACCGGGTCGCCGTCCACGGAGCCCAGCGCCAGCGCGGCGATGGTCTTGGCGCTGGGCAGGAGCCAAGCGGCCAGGTGGAAGTAGGACGCGTAGCCGGCGATGGCCTCGTTGCCCCACTTGAGCGCGGCGGCCAGGAACCAGGCCAGCGACAGGATGACCCACCAGATGGACGCCGCCATGCCGAAGAAGTAGACCAGGAGGAAGACCAGCGTACAGAGCGCCGGGCCGGCTCCGGCGTGCAGCTGCGCGTGCTCGGCGCCGTGCCGGCGCGTGCACGCCACCCTCTCGTGGCCCGCCGCCAGACGCAGCAGGTAGCCGGCCGACACGCACAGGTAGCAGGCGGCCAGGAAGATGATGGGCCGCTCGGGGTACTTGAAGCGCTCCCGGTCCACCAGGAAGGTCGCCACGGTGGTCAGCGTGGAGGCGAAGCACAGCGCCGCCCACAGGCCGATCCAGAAAGCGGTGAAGGCGCGCTCCTCCGCGCTGAAGAAGGGGCTGTGGCACGCGGCGGCGGCGCCGGCGCAGTCCCCGGCGGAGGGCGGACACTTGGGCGCCGGCAGCGGCGGCTTGTGGTGCTTGTAGCCCGCCTTCTTCCAGGGCTTGAGCGGCCGCTGGGTGGGCGGCGCGGCGCTGGTGACGCCGCCGCCGCCAGCGCCAGCGCCGCCGCTCTCCTGGCTCGGGTCCATGCACAGCAGGTCCTGGCGCCCCAGCTCCGGGAGCAGCTCGCACCTCATGCGGTCGGGCCAGGGGAAGCCGAATTGCCTCATGAGGGGCGCGCAGCCCGCCCTGGCGCGCTCGCACACGCTGCGGCACGGCGGCAGCGGCTTCTTGTAGTCCTCCAGGCAGATGGGCGTGTACATGCTGCACAGGAAGAAGCGCAGGTCCGCCGAGCACTTGATCTCCACCAGCGCCAGGAACTGGTGCACCTCCAGGCCGGCCTCCTCCTGCGTGTCGTGGTGGAACTGGTTGGGCATGTACGTGCGGTTGTAGCCGATGCCCTTGCACATGGGCACGGACATCTCCTGGCACTGCAGCGGCTTGGCGCCCCAGCAGCGCGAGCGGTGCACCGCCAGCGTGAAGAGGCACAGGAAGAGCGCGCACCGCGCCGGGGGGAGCCTCCGCGACATGGCCGGGCGGATGCGCGGATGCGCGCACGCGCAGGCGCCTCACTCCGCCGAAGAACAGAGAGCCGTCATGCCCGCTCGCACCCGCTTTGTGAAGTGTGAGTGTGTGTGCGCTCAGTGGGCGGGCTGCGACCTCTTATAGGCCAGGCGAGGGGGGAGGGGGAGGGGGGGGCAGGCCACGCCTCCCGCGAGGAGGGTCCCGGCCACGTCAATCAAACTGAAAGAGCTTTGGCGGTCCAATACACACACACACCGAATACAATCGGCCCATTAGGGAGGAATGTCATTAGCAGAGTCAACAGTATCTTAATGAGTTCAACAGGACAATAGTCAGCAAAGCAACGCGCTGAAAATGAAGAAATGATGCCTTCGCGGACAACAAGCAATCGAATAGAAAATAAGCAAGCGTGAGAATTGAACTTTTGGCTGGCGTGTGTGTTTGTTTGTCTCTCCTACACTTAGCGCTGTAAAACAAATGAGGAAAAGTTGTTCCAATAATTATTTAAAAATGTATGTGCATGTGTAATATTTATACACATTTTATAATAATTAATTAAAATAACTAATATATATATTTATATATGTACTGGGGAAACGCAACGCAGCAGACAGGTCCACATCAAAATTTAGCATGAATAAATGTAATAATGCAGATATTTGTGGAGACGGGTTAAGTTGTATTTTACAATTTAAAAAATGGGCAGAATTTCCCAAGTTACTTCATGTTAAAGATTAGGTAGCTCTTAATATGAAAAGAAAAAATGCACTGAGCTGTCACCAACCATCTCGTGGCAGAAAACTGACCTCAACAACTCTTTTTTTTCACAGAAAAAGGACATCCTTTGAATTTTAACTCAATTGTATGAATTATTATTACATTTTATTGTATGGTTAGAACAGATATAAAATTTGTGGTTAATCGTGAGCTAGCTATTGAAGACATGCAATTAATTACAATAAAAAAATGTAATCGCAGTAAATACATATATATTTTTTGTATTATTAATAGTGATAGACCGATATGTCTTTTTCAAGGTACTGATACGATTATTAGTAGTCAAGGAGAGCGATAACTGATATTTCAAGCTGATATTCATTTGCAGTCAAAGAGAAAATATTAGTGGCTCAATTTAAACGAAAATTTACTTGTCATTTTAATTTTAAACATATAAAGAATTGACAGCTTTATTGAAACATTCTAACAAAAATTGTAGAGAGCTTCCAGGGTCATCATTTAAAACTAAGCAAGTAAATAGTTCCCTAAAGTTTTCCAAAATTTTAACATAATTTCTTAATTTTAATTTAAAAAACAAAAAGTTCAGGGAGTTCCCAGTGTCAGCATTAATATTTTTTTTTTTTAGTGGAAATTTAAATAAACCCATAAATGAAAAGTTGTCTTTATCTCATTTGTGCTTTTCGTCAGACAGTAAAAAGAATGTCGAAATATGTTCAAAATGTCGTTGCAACAAAAAAAATCTGTCTGTGAACGTCTTACAAATACTGATAAAAATGGAAAATGTCGCCACGTTCGCAAGCATTCGCCGCTTCGTGGGATACCAGCTTGATCGGCCTTCAGAGTCGTAAAAAGGCCGATGCCGATATTTGTCAAAATGCAAAAAGTTCGGCACCAACAATATTAGCTAGTGTACCTAATAAAGTGTCTTAGATGCAAGTGGCATTATAATCGGTCATATGAGGTGTTGCTTCCCACAGAATGTCGGAAAAACCACCGTCATCGCTGTCATTGGTCTTGATGGCTCTTTTATCGGAATCACATTTTTATTAGCAGCGCTGCTTTAAAAGACACGTTTTTTTACAGTTTTGTTTGTTTTTTTGTCTTTACAAAAGTTTGAAGCCGCACGATTTCAGACGTCCAGCGCGTGTTTTGTGTATGCTCGCGTGTGTGAGGTTAATACGGTCTTGTTAGCCCACCGCAGGGGGTGGTCTTGCTTGCTGTTTGTCTTAACTTGGCTGCAAATTGTTTGATTGGTCGCATGCTGGGCGGATGATTACTGCGACATGGCCCACCCGTGTGTGCGTGCGTGCGTGCGTGCGTGCGTGTGCGTGTGTTAAAGAGTTTCCCAACCCCACCCATAAGAAAACAAACTAGTGCTTGCTGGGCAGATAAGCGCTAATTAAAGTCATTCACACTTGTGATTGGATTGGTGGGCTTCAAATGGCGCCGAGGTTGTTTTGTCAGACGGGCTCAAACGCATCGTAACGCCAATTAGCCTCGTTAGCCCGCCCGCTAGCTGTGTTTTTGCCAAAGGGCCTTTCTCACTCTTAGAGGTTTCTAAATTTTCATTCTGGTCCGATTTTTTTTTTTTTGCATCTCCGCTGACGTGCACTGCTTACACTAACAACATGGCTGCCAACAGAGATGCTACTTTATCAAAGCAGTAATGTTGGCAACGTAGGCATTTGGTTGCTATATTTAATAGGGGTAAGAATCTTTGAATGTCTCACGAATCGATTCGATTCCGATTTTTGGGCCTGCGATTCGATTCAGAATACATTTTCGATTAGGAACGATTTTTGATTCAAAATGATTTGATTGACAATGATTCCAGTCTGACTCGCTAATGCTAATTAGCGCGCTACTCGTGGCACTTTTATCACTCAAAAGAATGGCTCCATGCTGGGAAAAAAACTTTTATTGGAATAACTTGATCGTGACTTTTTCCTTCTACTCTGTAAAGTGGCTACAACTTAAAAGTGTATCAGACTGCGTGGAACCACACTGCCCCTCAGTGGCTAAACCGGGTACAACATGAACAGTGCTCCAAATAAAGGCACACACAGACAAAAGCAAGACACTATGAAATAGTTTAAATAAAATCGATTTTGGGACATTTAAAATCGATTCTGAATCTTACTAAATGAGAATCGCGATTCATATGAGAATCGATTTTTTGGCGCACCCCTAATATTTAGCCACTCTCTCAACCATTTTAGCCCTCACTAACTTAATGCTAACATTATGGAAAATACCATTGACATGCTAACTGTTAGCATCAGTAGTTGCTTTAAGCTGTAGCAGAAGATAAAGATAGCAGATTTGATAAAGTGCAAAATTATAGAGCGCTGTTTTTCCTAAAACAAAATCAAACCACGTCCACCCTCCGAACTTTGGTGTCTCTCTTGTACAATCCTGCGAACAACACAAAAAGCGCAAAAGTTATTCCCAACGCGCTAAGCATGACTTGACTGTGCAGGAAAACAAAGGACGTGTATTCCTTCACGACCGAGAAAGCGCTCGTGATGACTTTTTATCAGCTTCATCTTGATGGAAGCAGGACATGTGGCATCGCGCTAACCCACCGTGCTAAAGTTCATCATTCATTTCCCACACTTGTACTAGTGCGACTATTTTTACTATTAGAATGTCTCTGTTCTGAGGGGTAATACTAATGCTAATTAGCCGCTAGCTTGTGGACGCCGTCACAGCTTGGTAGCATTTCTGACGTCGTTTGTGTTTTTTTAAACACCATTCAGCTAAATGCCTTTAGCGCTAACATTAATTTATGTTAATGTAGTTGAAGTGAAGGTTAATTTTGTGAAATTATTTCAAGGGCATGTAAATAACTTGTGCTTTTTCTCTTCAGGGGTTGGTTAGAATGAGACCAGGACTAGGACCTATTAGGGACTAAAACCAACAGCAAAACCAGGACCAGGAAAATTTAAGTGTTTAAGAGATGGATGGACTAGGATTAGAATGAGGTTCAATACTGTGACTGAGAACCATACCAGGATATGGACCAAGATCTCTAAACCAGTAACTGTGAGTATTTTAGAGGATCAACTAGCCAGCACTTGGTTGAGGACCAATACTCTATAGCAGTCATTATGTATGAAAATTATTTCAGAGGATCAGATCACCAGGACCAGTACCAGAACTAGGCAAGGGAGAAAGAGTAAGGCCAAAAATAAGAACCAGTACATTCACCCGGATCAGTATAGATACCAGGACCTGTAGGACTTCTAGGCCAGTGACTATCTGAGTAGAGATGGTTTGGCCAGGAGTGGGATGAATAAGGACCAGTACCAAAACCGAGATCAAGACTTGGGACCAGACCAGTAACAATATCAGATTTCTGTATCCAAGCAAGGACTTCTGTGTGCTGTTCCAGTTCCAAGTGAAATTCCAAAGAAGCAGTCCTTGGTGGTTACGTTTCAGAGCAGTACTTGAAGTTGTTTTGATTAAAGAGGACTGTAGGCAGGGCCCGGACAGCAACTGTACACCCCCTCCCCCTTGACCCCTTGTGGGGTTCGGGTTGCACGTTGGCCTCCCAACATACTACCATACTTTGTCTGGAAGTAGAATTAATGCATCCGCTTTTACGTCCATTTCCACATTCATTCCTGGATGGACCCTTACGACAAACCCACCAAACCCCCCCACACGGGATTCTCCCAGGACTGACAACGTTTACATGGAAAGGGGGCGGGCGGGGAAGTGCGTGTGTGTTATAGGAAACAATAATAATAATAGTTGTAAATAAAGTCATAAATCTCGGTCTTGTTGGTCAAGACGAAAACCGCCGGGCTGCGGCCTTTTGTGTGTGGAGTTTTCAAGTTTCTCGTCCGCTAGCTTCACTTCTTCTTATCGTCGCGACTTTGGGTGTCTCGTGAATGGTGGCTTGTCTATATGTGGCTGGCGACCAGTCCAGTCCAGTCCTGTCCAGAATGTATACGCCTCTGATTAAAAAGCGAGCCGGCACAGGAAAGACGGCTCCCGCTCTCTCGTCTTCCGACGGTGTCCTTCTTCTTTTGGTTTAGCTGGTTAGACTTTCCTCAAGTATTTGGTGCGACTGCGGTCTGTGATGGATGGACGACGCCGCCGTCCCTCCCCGGCGTCCGTCCTTCCGTCCTTCCTTCCTTCCTCCTTTCGGCAGGTTGGAAGGTTGAATTCCTCCTCACTGAGCCGTGCATGCGTGTGTTTACTCAAGGAGGGACTCGCAATCAGCAGAGGTGCGATGTGTGGCCCAAGACACACACACAAGACACACACAAGACACACACACAAGACACACACAAGACACACACAAGACACACACACAAGAAACACACAAGACACACAACAAACGTGTATTGGTTCACCTTCCTTCCGCTCATTAACCAAAGCAAACAGTCTCACGCACACTGAAGTTGAGCAAGCGTTACAAAAAATGTCTGACAAATTGGAAAATATAAAAGAAATGTGAGGGGAAAAGGTTGGATTTAGAGAATTGTAACTTTTTTTTCTCTGTAAAAATGAACACAATATTCACAAGTACAAGAGATGGATTGAAGCTCTTTTGTCTTTTTGTATTTCCTGATTTTTAAACAAGACAACATAAGCAGCTAAAACTTTAAATGCTTGGTCAAAATATTGAAATGAAAGAGCAGGACCACAACCCCTTACCTGACTCGTACGCGAGAGGGTCTGACAGCCGCGGCAGAGACCACATCTACAACTGCAACGAGATCAAGGACCAGGTCAGGTAAGTAGAACATAGACAGGTAAAAAGACAGTGACCAGGAGCGGGGACGGGACTTCTTGACCACTCACAATCCGACTAATATTTGAGAGATAGCTAAAATAGAGCCCATGACCAGATCAAGGACCAAATCCATAACCATGACTCGTACCATGACCAGGACCTTTTGATCTGTATGACTAATAACTTAGATGACCAGATTGCTAGGACAGGGACCAAGACCGGAGAAAATGACCTGGACGAAGACAAGGAGCAAAGGACAGTATTAGGACCAAGACTATGACTGGTGCCGGTACCAGGACAGGGATGGGGACATCTAATTAGTAACTTTATGAGTAGCATTTAGGAAGGTCAAAGAGCCAGGACGGGGGTCAGGATGTCTTGATTCGTAACTATATGATTAGTATCATAGAAGATCAGGACAAGGATCCGTATAGTGGAAGAGACCTAAGACAAGACAGGGACTAAGACAGAAAGCAAGACCAGGTCTGAGTTTAGGACCACAACTGGGTCGAATTGACCATTATTTTAAGGATAGATAAACCAGGCTCACTTAGCGTGTGCGGACTTGGTGGTGCTGGTGCTGCATTGGGGGCGTCAAGTCGAACCCTTGTAAATTAGCACTTGTTCTCCCGGCGTCATTAAGGCCGTCTCGGCCCGAGAGCGTGCGGACCTGAGTTCTAATTAAAATCTTTCTCCAGGCGGCGATGACGTGATCTTCGCGCTACACACACTCGAGGCGTTTACTAACGGCGGCGCAAAGACGCCAGGATTCATTTGCCCCGCCTTGACGACGCATTGGCAGCGAGTCAAGACTGCTGCTGGGTCTGATTATTATTATTATTTTTTTTTACGAGCTGCTTGCGCCTCAGAGGGAAGGCGAGAGGTTGACGAGGTGGAAAGTGTGAACGCGGAGAAAGACTGCTTGCTGTGTCTTCGTGAGCTCTGAGGTTTTCTTAGTGTTTCTGCATGTGTTCTTCTCGGAATTCTCGGTCGTTGACTGGGACAATTCAAGCCCAGTTCAGAGTCTGATGCTTCATTTAGAAATCCGGGCCAATTACATAGAAAAACAACGAGCGATTGGACACCCTCAACTAGTCACATGGCGAGCTTGTACAACTCAAGCACACTTTGGACTGAATTGACCAATTAAAGGGGATGAGGACGGGGAGCTAGACAAGGACCACATGAGAGTCCAGGACGGACCAGGGCTTTTTCACCGTATCCGACGAGTGTTTTCGTTACTGGAGTAGTATTTTAGAGATGGAAAGATCAATACAGAGTCTAAGAACGAGCAGCACTTCTGTTATTTTACTCATGTTTGAGGGTTGGTTTAACCAAGAGAAGTCCAAAGACCAAGACAGGGATGAGGGCTTGGAGTAGGATCAGGACTGGGAACTCAGAACCCAGAAATGGATCAATATTAGGACTGTGAGCAGAACCTTTTGACCAGCAACTAATGCACCTTACTTGTATTTTAGTTATCTAGTTATTTTGGAGATGGATCGACCAAGAATGGGACCAGGACTGAGGACAGGACCACAAAACAGGAGAGTGAAAAGAAGCATTGCTGAGGCCAGCGCCTTGTGACCCTTGAGCAACAACATCTGACTAGTATTTGGGTTGTCTGCCGAGTATTTTTTATGGCTGGAAAAAACAGGAGAGATTTAGACTGGGACAGGGATTAGGACTTGGAACAGAACCAAATCTAGTAATCTAGTTTTCTGACTAATGCCTTAAGGATGGATAGACCAGTACTGAGACTATATGATCAAAAACAAGACCACAACCAGAAGAGGGCCACAGAAAAGAACAGGACAGTGACCAGAAGCATTACGAGGTCCAGGACCTTGACCCTTGTTATCGGAATAGAATTTTAGTTGACTTCCTACTTTTTTAGGAATCAAGAGAGAGACCTGGACTGGGGCCAGGATCAGGAATGTGATCAGTGCCAGGGCAGGCAATGAAAAATACCAGGGACCAGGACTACGACCTTTTCACTGGAAACAATCTGACTATAGTTATAGGACAGATTGTACGGCCGTTGCTGCTGACCACATTTAGATAATTAGATGCATAGCAAGACGGCTTTTGGATCGAGTCATCGTTGTTTTGGTAGCGTCAACAGATGTAAACGAAGAAGCAGATGTGCGAGGGAATGTTTGTAAATGTTGTCATTGTTTATGGGAATCGTGTTCCACACAAAAACACACAAAAACGCGGAAACGTTCGCATCATGAAGTCGCCTCATTTCCGCAGGAGCAGAAATCACAAAGCGGCGAACCTCGCCTTGTCGCCGAAGCGGAACCTGCCGATCACGTCAGCCGCTTGCGTATTACCGATGTCAAGCCAGCGCTGCGGCCATTTTGCATTTGTTTGTTCGGTAAAGGCAAATTCCAACACAAAGTGCAAGCACGACAAGCGCTTGTCAAGTTTTGGACCGGCGGTCATGTGACCTTGCACAAGTTTGTGGAGCACAAACGATAAAGACCCCCCCCCCCCCCGTGTGTGTAATTAACCTTTTGACCCTGGCAACAGGTGTGTTGCCAGCGCAGCCTTCATATGTCAGTTAGACACGTCAAGCCCGAGATGTCGGCGGGTGTGTGTGCGTGTGTGTGCGTGTGTGTGCGCGTGTGTGTGTGTACGCGTGTGCGTGCGCAAGTAAGCGGTCAACTTTGTCAAGCGTGCGGGAAGCAGGAGACGGAATTCATAAAGTCGACATGTTGACTTTTAGTTGCTATCGTGTTGATTTCTTGAATTCCGTCAATGTATTATTACATGATTTTTTTAATTCAAATGTTTTTGTTTGATCAAGTTTGCTTTTTATTTTCATTACGTTTTGTTTTTTATTTTACTCAAAAAGTTCTCTTTCATTATTTTATTTCGTTATTTTAGTTTTTATGAATTTGTTTACATTGGTTTTTATTGTTAAATTGAATTTTTTATTTTGTCATAGTTATTGTTAATTGATTTTGTTACATCTATATTTAGTGCACTTGTATTTTTTATCTTGTGTTTTATTGTAAGTTTTTAGTCGCTTACTTAGTAACTCAATTGCATTTGCTATCGTTTAAAAAGTTAATTTCCAATTTGTATTATTATTTCCATCCATCCATCCATTTTCTGTACCGCTTGTCCTCACAAAGGTCGCGGGGTTGCTGGAGCCTATCCCAGCTGGCTTCGGGCAGTATTTATTATTTATTAATTAAATTCATTTATTTTTTCGAAGTTAATTCGTTGCATTTAGTTACTTGCAATTGTTTTTTCTTTCATTCTAATGTTGTTTGCCTTAATTTTTAATTAGTTGTGTGAGTTGTTTTTTTCAAGGATTTCATTTGTGTTTGCTTTCATTCCCATTGAACATGCTTTTGTTTTTATTAAAAAAAAAAAAAACTTTCAGCTTTCTGATTGGCCAAAATGTGTTAGCCGGACAACAGTTGCTCACAACAAATACAAAGAAAAAGAGAAGTTCCAAAATATTTGTTGACTTGCACCAGAAGAAAACGTCATCAGTTGAACCAAGTGATGAAGTCCGAAACAGAAGAACGCTGGAGGTTCTGCAAGTGTCCCGGTCACATGCTACCCTGTGTGGCAAGATTGGTCGCGGCGTCTTGTGGAGAGTTGGGTTTGGACTCCCGCCCGTCATAATTCACTGTGACATCATTGAATAGAATGTAAAGAACTAAACAGTTTTTGGCTTCATTTTAATGGACAGCATGCTACTTCTTCTGGTGTGTGCACCTCGGCCACCTGGGGGCGGTATAATAAAAATGTACTGTATATGGTGACGGTCACCACTCCTCAGTAAGCTGCGGTAATGTTTGTCATTCTTCACAGAGGATAAACGCCTTTCACCGTTTGTGGGCAAATATTCGTTGCTTAGTACGGAAGCTTGGAACTGCCACGGTTTAGTAAACATCTTTGACTGGGGGGAAGGTTTTAGCTCGAGGTGTCAGTCGATTAATTTTTTTTAAAATCGTAATTAATCGCATGACTTCAATAATTAACTCACGATTAATCACATATTTATCGCACATTTTATATCTCATTTTATATCTCATTTTATATCTAAATTTACAATTAAATGAAAAACAATTTTCCTAATTTTTCATACACTTGTTAACATAAAAGAGGGAAGAAATGTTGCATTTTTTTAGTCAATGCTACAGTAATTTCACGATTCATAAAATTGTTGTAAAATGAAAAATATGTACTGTAAAAAAAATTAGTGTGACATTGATTTGTGTTGGTCTTTTTTCTGTGACTCGATGGCATAATGGCGTTTGTAAAACAATGGTGACAGCGCAGTGCATTTTTCTTTTCATATTAAGAGCTGACTAAAACAAAATAATAGAAATGAGTTTCCAGTCCCGTCTTTCTGTTCAAACAGCTGATGTCCAATTTCTGGAAGCTGGAAAATTTGAAAGTTGACCCCAACCCTTCCAATGTGTTGCTACTTTTACAGCGACTTGGTAAAAAAAAAGTAACAAAAAAGCAGCTAAAATCTAGCTGTGACATGCAGTATGAAAGTGACAGCGCCAACTAGAGTCCTGGCATGCACATGACAATCGTTCCACTCTGGATATTTTTTCTCCCCACTTTTTACTAGTTTTTTTTTTATTTTTTATAAAGGTACCTTAAAACAATTCCTGTGCTGGTAAACAAGGTAATAAAGTACTACCACATTATCACACCACCTTGTGTGTGACCTTTGAACCCATCGAAAGACAGAACATCAGCTTTATTCTTTGGACCTTTGCACCCGCACTAAAAATTCCACCGCACCATAAAAATATGAGTTGAATTGTAAAAGCAACCAACTCTTGATTGAATCAGGAAAGAAAATACATTTTATGGATACTTGACGTGTCAAAGTCATCCAGAAGCATTTGCAACGTGACAAATGCAAGTCAAATCATGTCAAATTTCAGACGATAGAAAACAAAGCCATAAGTGTTAGATTTAAAAAAAAAAAAAAAAAAACTGTTTTCCAGGATAGCTTGTGCTAAAGGGCCGCGGTGAAGGATGAAGCTCGACATGTGAACATGTCAATGTTTGACACCCGAGGAAGCTAATAGCTAACCACATTCCCAAACGTCGGATAATGATTATTAGAAGCACTTCACACCGCCTCGCCGCTATCGGGTGTGTGCGTGTGTGTGCGTGGGAGGGAAAGGGGTTATTAAATGAGGAGCAAAAAAAAAAAAAACACACACCATCATCTCAGCTATACTTTCCGACTTTCTACCTGTTTCTCAGATCAAGGTCGACGCCGCTAAATGTTGACACCAGCTCGTTACCGCGCTTCAGAAGATGCTGACGAAAGCAGCGGATATCGGCGCGAAAGTGACGAGGGGAGGGGTGTTAAAAATCAATCTTATTAACGGCGCTTTGATTCCTGAAGTGAGACACGTGTGAATGGCGAAGGCGAGCGTTGCAGCGCGTGGCGTCATCCCCCGCACCTGAGCGCTCATTCGTGTCATCATCGACTTTTTCAAAGAAACGAAAAGTACGTAAGTCGTCACATTGAGCAGAGAAGCTCCAAATGGAAGACTTTTGGTCTGCTTCTGACATTGTGCACTTGATGTATTGCGCCTAAAATGTTGGCTACCTCTGAGTTTTAGGGCAAGGTTCCTGGAGACTTTTTTTGTGGGTCTACTCATAATAGCCATGCCCACCAAATTTTATGTTGCTAAGCAACATTGGCAGTGGTGGTTGAAATTTTTAAGAGAATTCTAGAGGTGATGGATCTCTGGATGGTCTACTTTGAACCAAAATGGAAAACCTCCTGTATATCTTAGGGTTCGTTGAGACTTTTTTTTGCGGGTCTAGTCGTGATAGACAAGCCTACCAAATTTCATTCTGCTAAGTGAAACTAGCTTTCGGGACTGAATTTTCAAAGAACCCTTAGGATATGGATCCCTGGAAATGGCCTTAAAATGTCAACTTTGAACCAAAATGGCAGACTTCCTGTGTCTTACTGTTCATGTCTATTTGAGACTTTTTTGTGGGTCTAGCAACGATAAATAAGCCCACCAAATTTAATTCTGCTACGTGAAACTGGCTTCAGGGACTGAATTTTCAAGAACCCTTAGTGTACAAATCCCTGGAAAAACTTTGAACCAAAATGGTAGACTTCCTGTGTCTTACTGTTCATGTCTATTTGAGACTTTTTTGTGGGTCTAGCAATGATAAATAAGCCCACCAAATTTAATTCTGCTACGTGAAACTGGCTTCAGGGACTGAATTTTCAAGAACCCTTAGTGTACAAATCCCTGGAAAAACTTTGAACCAAAATGGTAGACTTCCTGTGTCTTACTGTTCATGTCTATTTGAGACTTTTTTGTGGGTCTCGTTATGATAAACAAGCCCACCAAATGTCATTGTGCTGAATGAAACTAGCTTTGGGGGCTGAATTTTCAGAGAATTCTGTTGGTATAGATCCCTGGAAATGGTCCTAAAACGTCAGCTTTGAACCAAGATGGCAGACTTCCTGTGTCTTGCTGTTCATGTCTATTTGAGACTTTTTGTGGGTCTAGTGATGATAAATAAGCCCACCAAATTTCATTCTGCTACGTGAAACTGGCTTCAGGGACTGAATTTTCAAGAACCCTTAGTGTACAAATCCCTGGAAAAACTTTGAACCAAGATGGCAGACTTCCTGTGTCTTACTGTTTATGTCTATTTGAGACTTTTTTGTGGGTGTAGTAACGATAAATAAGCCCACCAAATTTCACTCTGCTACGTGAAACTGGCTTCAGGGACTGAATTTTCAAGAACCCTTAGTGTATGGGTCCCTGGAAAAACTTTGAACCAAAATGGTAGACTTCCTGTGGCTTACTGTTTATGTCTATTTGAGACTTTTTGTGGGTCTAGTGATGATAAATAAGCCCACCAAATTTCATTCTGCTACGTGAAACTGGCTTCAGGGACTGAATTTTCAAGAACCCTTAGTGTACAAATCCCTGGAAAAACTTTGAACCAAAATGGTAGACTTCCTGTGTCTTACTGTCCATGTCTATTTGAGAGTTTTTTTTGTGGGTCTAGTGATGATAAACAAGCCCACCAAATTTCATTGTACTGAATTAAACTAGCTTTGGGGGTTGAATTTTCAGAGAATTCTGTTGGTATAGATCCCTGGAAATGGTCCTAAAACGTCAGCTTTGAACCAAGATGGCAGACTTCCTGTGTCTTACTGTCCATGTCTATTTGAGACTTTTTTGTGGGTCTAGTGACGATAAATAAGCCCACCAAATTTCACTCTGCTACGTGAAACTGGCTTCAGGGACTGAATTTTCAAGAACCCTTAGTGTACAAATCCCTGGAAAAACTTTGAACCAAGATGGCAGACTTCCTGTGTCTTACTGTTTATGTCTATTTGAGACTTTTTTGTGGGTCTAGTGACGATAAATAAGCCCACCAAATTTCACTCTGCTACGTGAAACTGGCTTCAGGGACTGAATTTTCAAGAACCCTTAGTGTACAAATCCCTGGAAAAACTTTGAACCAAAATGGTAGACTTCCTGTGTCTTACTGTTCATGTCTATTTAAGACTTTTTTGTGGGTCTAGTGATGATAAACAAGCCCACCAAATGTCATTGTGCTGAATGAAACTAGCTTTGGGGGCTGAATTTTCTGAGAATTCTGTTGGTATAGATCCCTGGAAATGGTCCTAAAACGTCAGCTTTGAACCAAGATGGCAGACTTCCTGTGTCTTACTGTCCATGTCTATTTGAGACTTTTTTGTGGGTGTAGTAACGATAAATAAGCCCACCAAATTTCACTCTGCTACGTGAAACTGGCTTCAGGGACTGAATTTTCAAGAACCCTTAGTGTACAAATCCCTGGAAAAACTTTGAACCAAAATGGTAGACTTCCTGTGTCTTACTGTTCATGTCTATTTGAGACTTTTTTGTGGGTCTAGTGACGATAAACAAGCCCACCAAATGTCATTGTGCTGAATGAAACTAGCTTTGGGGGCTGAATTTTCAGAGAATTCTGTTGGTATAGATCCCTGGAAATGGTCCTAAAACGTCAGCTTTGAACCAAGATGGCAGACTTCCTGTGTCTTACTGTCCATGTCTATTTGAGACTTTTTTGTGGGTCTAGTGATGATAAATAAGCCCACCAAATTTCACTCTGCTACGTGAAACTGGCTTCAGGGACTGAATTTTCAAGAACCCTTAGTGTACGGATCCCTGGAAAAACTTTACACCAAAATGGTAGACTTCCTGTGTCTTACTGTTCATGTCTATTTGAGACTTTTTTGTGGGTCTAGTGATGATAAACAAGCCCACCAAATGTCATTGTGCTGAATGAAACTAGCTTTGGGGGCTGAATTTTCAGAGAATTCTGTTGGTATAGATCCCTGGAAATGGTCCTAAAACGTCAGCTTCGAACCAAGATGGCAGACTTCCTGTGTCTTACTGTTTATGTCTATTTGAGACTTTTTTGTGGGTGTAGTAACGATAAATAAGCCCACCAAATTTCACTCTGCTACGTGAAACTGGCTTCAGGGACTGAATTTTCAAGAACCCTTAGTGTACAAATCCCTGGAAAAACTTTGAACCAAAATGGTAGACTTCCTGTGTCTTACTGTTCATGTCTATTTGAGACTTTTTTGTGGGTCTAGTGACGATAAACAAGCCCACCAAATGTCATTGTGCTGAATGAAACTAGCTTTGGGGGCTGAATTTTCAGAGAATTCTGTTGGTATAGATCCCTGGAAATGGTCCTAAAACGTCAGCTTTGAACCAAGATGGCAGACTTCCTGTGTCTTACTGTCCATGTCTATTTGAGACTTTTTTGTGGGTCTAGTGATGATAAATAAGCCCACCAAATTTCACTCTGCTACGTGAAACTGGCTTCAGGAACTGAATTTTCAAAGAATTCTGGTGGTATGTTTCCCTGAAAATGGCCTTAAAATGTCAGCTTTGAACCAAAATGGCAGCCGTCCTGTGTTTTATTGTAAAGTCTACTTTAAAAACCTTAACACTGGCTTGAGACCCTACACCTTCTTTTGAGACTCTAGCCAAGGTTTGAAACCACGAAAACCCATCACTTAAAACAATAACGTTGCCTTTAAAGCTTAAATTAAGACCCACGCCGTTTTTTAAAACCGACCCCAGACATTGAACATCAGTTTGAGCCCCAATTTAAAGCCATGAACCTTGTTTGCAACCCCAATTTGAAGTCGTACCTTTTTTTTTTGCCGTACATTTAGGAAGGCCTGGTTGCACTGTAGCTTTTCCCCGTGAATAAAAAGTGAAGTGGCAAATTCTTTCCCACGCCGAACGCGTCCGAGAAGAACAAAGTGGCCCCGTTGCGTTTTTGTCTGTTTCTTCACCTCCATCTTCTTGTCCTCCTCTTTTGTACCTGCAACCTTTCTTCCATTCAACTCGCCTTCTCGTCTTTCTCGCTCTCTCAGAGGCCTCATTATGACTTCAATCAAAACATTTTTATTTCTTCGCTCGCTGCTCCTAAGGACAAAATGGTCCCAAAAAAGACCCCCCCCCCTCCTTAAGTGTCCATTCAACAGGGGTGCGCCTCGAACCTCCTCAGGGGCGGCCATTGTGTCTTGGCAAGTCGTACAGTATCGAAGGGGGTGGGGAGGACCCCCAGATCCTGAATGGGGTCCTCATTAGACCACAATGGCGCAGGAAGGGTGGAACCTATTAGGGCCAAAAAGGAAGTGCCGCCATTGTCCAAACACACGGCTTGAAACCATACTTTACAATCGTCTCACAGATTTGAAACTGTAATTTCAAACCCTAATCCTTCCTTGAAACTTTGATTGCCTACTTTAAAACCCTAACAACGGCTTGCAACCCTAATTTGAAATTGTAACCCGAGCCTAAAACCTTAAATTGAAACCCCAACTAAGACGTGAAACCCCAATTTGAAAACATGACCCTTGTTTGAAACCCGAACCTAAAACCGTCATTTGAAAGCCGAACCACTGTTTGAAACCCTAACAGTAGCTCGTAATCCTAATTTGAAACCATAACACATGAAAAAAGAAACCTGACTTGAAACCCTAACAATGTTTTGAAACCCTAATTTGAAAACATAACTTGCTTGGCCTAAAACCCGAACCCTGGCTTGAAACCTTACTTTGATCGCCTTTTGAAACAATAACTGCGTCTAAAGCTATACCCCCCCCTCCCAAAAAAAACCCCTTACCAAGGTGTGAAATTATCATTTCAAACCCGAACTCTGGTCTCAAACCGTAATTTTCAATGCTAACATGGACTCACCGTGATCAACGCTTGAAGATATCATAAGAAATAAAAAAAAAGGCTTGCAAGCAGAGGTGGCAAATCCAGGTCCAGAAAGTACAAAAACCCTGACACAGTTTGGCTTTAGCCCCGAGCAGGTAAACCAGCACCATGGGAGCTAGCTCGAGAGCTATGTAGCTAGCTAGAGAGCTATGTAGCTAGCGCCTGGGGCTAAAGCCAAACTGTGGCAGGGTTCTTGTACTTTCTGGACCTGGATTTGCCACCTCTGCTTGCGACATAACTTCACAAGTTCAACAATGGCTTGAAACCCTCACTTAACTGTAACCCTGACCACAACTCAAATTTTAAACCCGAATTGTAACCCCAATTTTAAACCCTAACCCTGGCCTAAAACCCATAACAAACTTGAAACTGTATTTTGAAGCCTAATTTGGAACCACTTTCTTGGCTCAAAACCCGAATTTGGAAAACTCCGCCTTATTTGGGAGGCAAGGAGGCGCTTCAACCGCCTAACGATTTGGGATTCCCCAGATCCTGAATGGGGGTCCCACTCGGGCCACAATAGAGTTGAGGTGGGGGTGGGAGGAGGGTTCTGTCAGGTCCAAAAGGAAGTGTTGCCATTGTACACACACACACACACACACACACACACACACACACACACACACACACACACACACACACACACACACACACACAAGCAGGAATTTGAGGTGGGAAAATTTTGGGAATTTTTTCACCGCCTGCAACATCACATGATCACATGCACACACCCGCGCACACACTATGTGGGCGGGTGCGTCTTTTGCGTGTTAAAAAGTGTGTGTGCGTGGTTCTCGGGGGGAAAAAAGTGTCCATTGGTGCTAATCTGCCAGCGTTGGATTATGATGTGGATTATGCAAATGCGGGCTAATATATTCATGTGCACAAAGGTTGACGTCGATGCTGTATGAATACGCACACAAAGGAATTAGAAAACAAAAAAAGGGGGCGGGGCCATTTGATGGAACGTGTCGTCACCTCCTCAAGTGGTCGCACGCGCTAAAATGGATTTTAGTGGGCTGAGTTTGTATGATATGGACAGCCTCAATGGAGTTTCATGTGCTTGTAGGTTCTACGGACTCGGGTTCCAGCAGCCTTTATAAGGTTCAGTCAACTTCTATCAAAATTGATCAGAAACTTCTTTTAGCCAAAATCAGATTGCATCCTGTCAAGTTCTATCAGTTGTTGTCATCAGTTTCAAAGCAATTCGATCCCACTTCAACTGTTTGTTTTTTTACGGGTTTCGTCACGGCGGTTTCTTTGCACTTTTATCGGGTTCTATCAACTTCCGTTAAGTTCCATTAGGTTCAATTCGTTTCTATCCGATTGGATCATCGACTACGCTTCAAATGATTTTGTTTTTCATACTTCTGTTGGGCCGCACCAGCTTTGATCACGTTCTTTAAGGTTCTATCATCAGATTTCTGATGAATTGTTTTTCATGCTTCAACTCGGTTCGACAATCAGGTTCTATTGGCTTTTTGTCAGGTTTGTAATCCGTTTCTGGCGGGTTTCACGAGGATCATTCAACTTTGTCTTATTGATTGTATTGATTTGAGCAAGTTTTTCAGTTTCTAATCAGATCCTATCAGAATTGATCAGCTCCCATCCCCATTCAGAATCGATTGGGTTCAAGCCACTTGGTTCAGCTTTTTGTCATCATGGCTTAATAGTTAATTGGCTTCTTTCTGATGATTTCATGCTTGTCAGCTTGCGTCGGCTTTTCTTAGTTTCGATCATAAACTTGCGTCCACTTCTATCAGCTTTCGTCAAGAGCTTGCAGCATTTCTATCAAGTTCCGTCAGGTTTATTACGCTTCTATTCGGTTCCATCCACTTTTTTTTTTTTTCTTCTTTAAAGAGCTCAGTATTGTTCATTCGGAAATGTCATCATCATTGCTCTTTATTTTTATTTTTTATATATATATATATTTTTTTGTATGTGGGTGAGTATGTGTATGTGCGTGCGTGCGTGCGTGCGTGCGTGTATTTGTTAGCTCACCAAAAACCAATTTTTTCTTTTTTTTTATTATTATTTTTTTCTTTTCCTCTTTTTTTTCCTTATAAAGAGCTCAGTATTGTTCATTCGGAAATGTCATCATCATTGCTCTTTTTTTATTTTATTTATTTTTATTTTTTATATATATATATATATATATATATATATATATTTTTTTTTTATTATTATTATTTATTTATTTTTTTGGATGTGGGTGAGTACGTGTATGTGCGTGCGTGCGTGCGTGTATTTGTTGTTAGCTCACCAAAAACCTATTAGAAAAAATCCCATACCGTTCACCAAAACCGAACACCGCCGTCAGGAGACCCGAGGAAGGACCAAAGAAAACCAAGGAAGGTGAAATCCAGCACCGACCAGACACCACCCACCGGGTTCCATCCACTTCTATCTTCAACTTTTATCAGCTTCAACTCAAAAGGAGTTTCCGCCCGCCGGTTCTACCAAGTTTCATCAGTGTTAAGTCGCTTTGTTTGCGATGTTTACTCATGTCTTATTTTGAAACGAATGCTTTTCATTTGAAAGGCCACGCCGTATTTCCGTTTCCTGTTTTCAGTCCTCGGTTCACCATTCTGATCCCGTTCCAATTCTAATTCACGTTATTTTCTGTATTTAGTAAGAAGATTTGAGTCTTTATGTATCTTATATGTCCGTTTTGGCTGATGTTTGCACTTTTTACCAGTAGTTTAGTTGCTAGCTAACCGGTAGAGCGCGTGTCAGCTTCGACATCAGCTTGTGGAAAAATTGCGAGCGACTTGAACGACGGCGTTAAATGAGAACGTCGCAAGCAGTGGCAGCCGTCGATGAGTTTATTGGAGACACAAGGCCGCCAGAGGTGGTCCTTCGGGGGGAGGGGGGGGGGGGGGGGGCGTCCAGTGGAGGGACAACCATGCCGGCTAATTGCTCTTGTCAGCCTTTTCAAGACAATTAAGGCTCCTTCCTTCCCCCGCGAGCCTAATTGCAGCTGATTATGATTGTTTGGGACCTCATCCCCAGCCGTAATTAACGCATGTGTGCTGACAAATTGACCCACTTGATTCTCTGCAAATCCCAGCAGTCATTGTGCTGCTAATTGGGCCCAATGTAAGCAGATACTTAAGAGGCAGGCGTACACCCCCCCCTCCCCTCCTCCAATAAAAACCCCTCCCCACACCTCCTGCCCTCCCTCGCTGCTTGCTCTCCATTGAATACAATCCTAATCTCCACAATCAACAGCATCGCAACCCAAAAGCCTTAGATACAATTTAAACGAATAAAAACTAGGGGTGTGAGGTGATTACATTTTTTTAATCGTAATTAATCGCATGACTTCATTAGTTAACTCACAATTAATCGCACATTTTATATCTGTTCTAAATGTATACAATAAACAATTTTTTTCTACGTTTCCTACTCTTAACTAATAGAAATATGGCTGCATATTTTAGTCACTGGTAGTCATTTCATAATAATTCCTAAAATTGAGTTAAAATTAGAAAGAGTGTGATATTGATTTGTGTTGCGGCCATTTTTCTGCCACTAGATGGCATAATTGCATTTGTAAGACAGCTCAGTGCATTTTCTTTTTATTCTAATCTTTAACATGAAGCAACTTTTTAAAATTGTAAAATGCAACTTGACACTCCACAAATATATGCATTGTTTTGATAACATTGATTACTGCTAAATTTTGACGTGGATGCGTCTGCTGCGTACATGCTTTTCAAGTAAGGGGCGGTCATTAATCGTACATTAAAAAAAATATTGTGACATTAAAGCAATTTTAGATTAACTCAAAATTAACGCACACATTTTGACACCCCTAATAAAAACACTAAATATAATCTAAAACTGGGTAAAGTGCATGCCGTGACATTTAGTAAAAAAAAGAAAAAGAAAAAAAAAAGATTATTCTCACCTTGGTGCCCCAATTGATTTTGCAAACTGGAGAAATTGTTGGGGCCCTAACACAACCTCTCAAAATTCACTTAGTCGATCCCTTTGGAAATAAATGAACATTGGGTGCAAATATCAATAATAACAGGACACATGATTCCTTTTAGGGTCCGTTTGGCCATTCACATGAAAGCAAAAAATGAACCGGCTCTCAACAACAATCTCACTCGTCAACATGAAATTGAATTTGTCACAACTGATCACAGAAAAAAGCCGCCAAGATCCAGGTCCAAAATGGAAGAGAAAGTTGGTCCTTTCAAAATCAGCCTCTGGCACCAGCGTCACCAATTAACACCAGAATGGGAGAAAACATGTCTATCATAAAATCAAACACCCAAAAAGTTTTTAGTACCCCTGCCAGAAATCAAACTGGAAGTCGGCCATTTTGTTCTGTAGCAACCATTTTAGGGTCAATTGTTCCATTTAATAAAATTTCCCCGAGCATTTTATAAATTGGCGGGCAACCACCGCCGATGAATACATTTCGGCGCTTGCTTGTTTGTCGTCTGCACTCCGCACCCCAAATCGGATTCGGTGCTTTTCTATCGTCCACCCACCATCAACAAAAAATGGATTCGGTGTTTGTCGTTCTTTAACCATTGAGGAATATTTTCCCGGCACGAGTTTTGTTTCCAGTTCTTCACGAAGCACCAGGCTTAACACGTTTTCTAAATTAGTGGCCAACACCAGTTTCACCTCACGATATGAAATTGGGTCTATCGTAAACGGGCTGTACAAGAAAAGCTCTCAAGCACCCATGTCAGAAATTAAAGTTGGCTATTTTACTTAATTTTGTGGGTTAGTGGCATTGCAACTCAAAGGTTATTTAAATGTGTCAACATAAGTTTTCCCGACATTTTTTTTTTCCATACTCGCAATGCATTGTGGTCCATATCAATTCGGTTGAGTGAGCATCGATGTTCACTACTTTTCACAGTGCATTGTGGGTAATTTCGAGTGCCCTATTTTCGCTCTCTGGACATTGGGACACCCCTACAAAATGGCGTGGCACCCCAGTAGGGCACTATAGGGAGTAGGGTGCACGTTCAGACACAGCCTTGGAAAACAGTCTGGACAGGGGTTCCCGAGGACCGCGGGTGAGAACCACTGTCACTTGCCATTATCAGTTTGAAAATGTTCGCTGACTTAATTTGCAATTTGAAGTTCAATTGCTGCCTTAAAAACACGAGTTAACTTAACTTGAAAAAGGCAAGTGGTATGAATATTTATTATTTTGAATTTGAAACGTGAGTTGAAAGGATATAAAATTGTATATTCCTTTGAGAAAAGAAATCAGTTTTTTTTGTGAGTTGTTTTAACTCAGAGTTTTAAGTTCAAACAATCTAGAATAACTGAATTTACGCGAGTTGAAACCGCATATAATTGTACGTTTCCTTGACAAGAGAATGCAAGTTTTCTTGAATAGATAACATAATATCGTAATTCATTTAAGGCAGCAATTGGACTTCAATTTTCCAGTGGAACCAGCCAAATATTTTTAACAGTGTGTCTGCTGTAGCTGGTCGTGTAAAAAAAAAAAAAAAGTCTCAAGAACCCATGCCTGCAACTAAACAGGAAATGGTTTGGAGCAGCCATTTCATACTCACATGTACCGCCTATAAAGTCAGAACAAATAAAGTATTTTTCATGGATGGACATGAAATTGAGTGTGCGTCTTTTATAACTGTTGTATGAAAAAGTCTCAAGGCCCAATGTCTAAAACTCAACAGGAAGTTGTCTATTTTGGTTTGTCGCAGCTATTTTGGGTGAATTCCGACAACTCCTCCTTAGTAATTTTCCCAAATGGAAGCAGGTGTACTCTACACAAGCAGTTGGAGGATCCGCTGTGGAAAAGGGGGTGTGAGGATCCGTTATTTGCTCCAGCTCGGAAAGAGGCGGCTTGCTCTCAGGCATTATCGGTGGGCCGCGACCACCCGCCCCCCCCCTTGCTGACCTGCTGTCAGTCAAACAGCACAATACCACCCTCCATTCCGCAACCTCACCCTATTTGCTCAGCCGCCCCCTCCCCTCAACCCGCCGCCGCCGCTGCCGCCGCCGCCCACGCTCCGGCCAACAAGGCGCGTCGACATTTGTGCTTTGGTAGCGCTGAATGCGGGTCATTAGTCAACAGCCGGCTCGCCATTCACGCGACGCCGCGTCGGGTCGAGTCAAGGCACGATGGCGGGAGAAACCAAAGCGCATGAATCCTGAATGCCCCCCCCCCCCCCCCTCAAAAGGGGGGTGCACGTTCTCATGCAGGACACAAAGTGGCAAGAAATATTCCATTTTGGCTTCAAGTAGAAGAGTGACTTCACAAAAGCTCAGTCAGTGTTGACAACGAAGCGATTGGGTCGCTATATTTACTTGGGCTGGGTTTGAAAAAATTCACTTTTTTGTCAGCTTCAGTCAACCTAGAACATTTAACAAATAATAGACATGGAAAGGAAGACAAGAGATTTAAATTGTTTTTGCTCGCGAGGAGAACAGACAGAGAGTGTACCCAGTGTCTCTTTTCCGCTCTGGACACACTTTGCCGCTCCTTCTCTTTTTATTGGATTTTCACTAGTTACATAGTAGTTGCTGTTCTAAAGGGGAGGGGACCCACACAACAGCAACTTCAAAGCAGTCATGGATACAAATCCTCGTGCAGATGATAATGTAGACATGTTTTACTTCAGCACTGAAAGTTTCAAAGTCAAAGCGTCAATAATTAAATCGTAAAATATTCCAGTCGCCATCTTGCGATAAGGCCAGTTCTTCTTTTTTTTTTCAAGATGAAGGAGCATGAGTCAGACTCCCTTTTACTTTCTTCACAGAATAAATGCTTAAAAGAGAAAATATGGGGTACATTTATGTATATTAATCCTAACAATTTTCCCAATAATCGATTCATAAAACCATGAATTATTATTTAAATATTATTTAATTATTTGATTTCTTTAATGATTTAAATCTCTTTTTTCCCCATAAATTCAGAAGAAAATAGAATTTTAAAAGCCATATTTTTGTATCTTATACTGTCTTCTTGAAATTTACTGTTCACATGAATTTAAAAGTATTTTCTTACATTTCTGAAAGACCTGACTTATTGTACTTTAAGACAATTCAGACTCCACAGAGCGAGGGAAGAGTTTTCGGGCAATTGAGCCTTAAAGTGACTTACTGTATTAGATTTGTTCTTAATGGGTTGATTATACGTAGCAAGAACATGAAAAGTGCGGGGGAGTGCAGACCAAGAGGAGCAATTTCTGAAAAAAAAAAGATTTTTTTTATATGGCCAATACGTTTTCCAATCAGAAGCAACAGTAATAAAATAGTGGCAGAGTGCAATTACATTAACTGTAAATTTATTAACACATTCACTGCCAGCCATTTTCACTGAAGCAACCCCCTTCGCTGATTTTGCAAGGCCCACAGAATATTGTGTTCTATTACTATAAAACATGGAAGCGACCAAAAGACAGATTGGAGTCTTCTTTCATCAGGAACAAAAAAGTATATTTGTGTCTGTATTAGAATATAGCTACATTTCATCATTATTCACATTTCTGGTGAAAACAATGGCAATAAGAGCTTTTTGCAACATGGCCCTGGCTGTTCTCTTATACTCTGCTGCCACCTGCTGGCCATTTTTTGTAATAACTACCATTGCTTTAAGCCACCTCTTCATGTCAGAAGCTGCATTAAAGCCTTCTGTATGCTCTTGCATAAAAAAACAAAAAATGTATAAATACGATTTTGGGAGTGAAGGAAAAAGCATAAAAAAAACATATTTACACATTTTTGAGTTAAGGTTTGTTCTGACAAAATGGGAAAAAAATGTCCATGATCTTTTTCATTGATATTATTTCCGAAAAAAAACTTTGCATTATCGTCTGCGCAATGAGTCACATCCGGGATGATTGTCAGGTTACTGCTATGTACATCCCCTAACCTCTAGAGCAGCAACAGTCTATGTAACCAGGGCCTACCCAAATAAAAGGAGATTCGGCAGAGTGGGCTCCAGAACGCAAGCAAAAATAATCGAAGTCTGTTGTTTATTAAATGTTCTCGGTTGACTGAACCTGACACCCGGTGGTGTCCAATCAGGACCTGCCGGTTGGTGTGATTGGCACCTTTGGCAGCAATCTGGGACAAAAGAGTCTTGCTATTCCCTCCCAGATGATAACAGA
>NC_141239.1:3455000-3465000 GCF_054856555.1 Leptonotus elevatus | reverse complement strand
TGAAGAAGATGATGAAGATCAAGAAGCGAACAAGGGGTGAGAATGATGATGATGATGAGGAAGCTGAGGATGGCGATGAAGAGCTAAGAGGAAGAAGAGGATGAGGATTTGCAGTTGGGTGAGGATGAGGAAGATGGACAATGAGAATGACGAAGAGCAGGACGGGGTGAATTTCATCATGATGAAGATGAGATGATGAAGAATACGGAGGTTGAGGAAGAAGATAACGAAGAGTATGAGTGGGATGAGGAAGGCGGCGATGATGACGACGATGATGATGATGATGAGGAAGCAGGGGTGACGATGAAGATTATGGGGGAGATGATGAACAGCAGCACACCTGGATGATAATGATGAAGAGCGAGGACGAGGATGAAAATGGAGGTGAGGAAGAAGAAGATGATGAAGATGGACAATGAGAATGATGAAGAGCAGGATGGAGTGAATCTCATGATGATGATGATGATGATGATGAAGAGTTGAAAAAGAGAAAGAGTCAAGACGATGATGATAATGATGAAGAGCGAGGAGGAGGATGAAAATGGAGGTGAGGAAGATGATGAAGATGAGGAAGAGAACAAGAGGGGGTGAGGACGATGACGAGGAAGCTGAGGATGGCGATGACGAGTTAGCAGGACGAAGAGGATGAGGATGAGGAAGATGGACAATGAGAATGATGAAGAGCAGGTTGGAGTGAATCTCATCATGATGAGGATGAGGAAGAGTAGAAGTGAGGAGTATGATTACGGAGGCGGCGAGGAGGAGGAGGAGGATGATGATGATGAGGAAGCAGGGGTGACGACGAAGATGATGGGAAAGATGATAAAGAGCGAGGACGAGGATTAAAATGGAGGTGAGGAAGATGATGAAGATAAGGAAAAGAACAAGGGGGTGAAGATGATGATGATGACGAGGAAGCTGAGGATGGCGATGAAGAGTTAGCAGGATGCAGAGGATGAGGATTTGGAGTCGGGTGAGGATGATGATGATGATGATGATGATGATGTGTCGGCACACAATAAAGTTGAGCAGCAGTGTATGATGATGACGATGATGATGATGAAGAGCAGGCGCCCGCGCGGCCCTATCTGCGATCGTTTGCTTCCGTCTGCCTTTCAAGTGTTAACGAGCACTTTTCAGGCCACTCCACGACTTTTGTTATCCGCCAACCATCACCAGCCGTGCCCAGCCGCTTCTTCTCCTCGCTACTCTCTGCGTGACTAAATGACGTCGCCCCCTGGGGGCTAATTAGGGGCGTGACCTCACTTATTTACATTTAGAGTGAATCCACACAGTGAGGCGGCCTTTAGAAAAAGTCATTAACCCCTTTCTTACCGTGTCACATTCGCATTACGCGTCATTGTTCTCCGCTACGGAATATTTTCCCACATGTCAGTCCGTTTGCACACGCGATCTGCATACATGTGATTCTGTCCCGACACAAGCACGACATCGTTTGTACCCCACGAGAGCTACGAGTGCACACATTTTGCTTGTTCTTTGGCTTTTTGGTGACACGTGTAGAAAGTTTGAAGAGGAAGAATAATATATACAGGAAGTGACATCATTATATGCAGTTTATTTTCTGTGGCATATTCTTTGTGAGTAAAATCACTATTTGGTGCTGGAAGGCCTTCCTAATAATAGTGAACAGTGAGGCTTATTCGCCGTCGTGAGAAGTGAAGTACCGGCGGCCATCTTACGTTGCCACTCGCTAAACCCGCCTAACTTGAATACTTTATTTCCATTTTTGTAAACAAGAGTATGAAAACCTAGATTTTTTATTTATTTTTACATTTAGAACAGATATTACATTTGTGATGAATCGTGAGTTAATTAGTGAAGTCATGCGATTAATTACGATTACAAATTTTAATCGCCTGATGCCCCTAATTTTTATATATCTTTTCTTTAAAAAAAAAAAAATAATAATAATTTTTAAATTTGCTATAATTGTGATATATAGGTCTTTAAAAAAATATCTTCCATTGTTTTCTGGGGGAAATTTTATGTATCATAAGTACAAATGTATCGGCACTTGGTATCGGTGAGTACTGAAGATTTGAGTAAAAGTGGTATCGAACATCCCATACATATGTGCAGGCTTGGGGAGTGACGGAATGCATGTACCGCCGTTAAGTAATCAGATTGCAATTTTTTTAAACTGTATTCCATTAGTTACAGAAAAAAACATGTAATCAGATTACAGGTACATTTATTAAAAATGGAGATTACTTCGAGGGATTATAATTGAGAGAGAGTGCAAAAGAGGGTGAGAGAGAGAGAGAGAGAGAGAGAGAGAGAGAGAGAGAGAGAGAGAGAGAGAGAGAGAGAGAGAAGGACAGAGCGAGAGAGAGCGCGTGTACGCCCGCGCGAGTGGGACCGTTGCGACATGTCGGGGAGGTGGGAACGAACGAACTGAGCATACTCAATATTGGAGTAATCCAAAAGTAATCCGTTTACATTACTTTAATAGTATGGTACTTGGATTACGTTACTAACTACATTTTCTTTTAGCAGGTAACTTGTAACTGTAATGGATTACATTTTAAAAGTAACCCTCCCAACCCTGCATGTGTTTAGGTATATATATATATATATATATATATATATATATATATATTTTTAATTATTTAATTTTTTTTCAGGTAGAGGCGACTTATGCTTGTATCTTTGAGATGCATAGCTCAGGTCAGAATTTTTACCACCTGAGGATAAACAGGGTCCAACAGCGGCCCGATGGTCCGCCTTACCTTTCTTACCTTTATGTACAAGAGTCACCGACAACGATCAACGGTCTGATTGTTATTTACACAGAAATCTTCCCCAAAACCTTGATTTCTCAAAAAAATGCCATGCGTAACGAGAATCAGCTGAAAAATGATGACGCGGTATTGTGGCCCCCTCATCATGTGAAGCACGCCGTCCCTTCTCTTACAAAGAATTGAACTCGTTGGCCGATTTATTTATTTATTTTTACATCAAATTAGTCAGCAGTCTCAAAAGTTGCAAAATCTAACAACCAATCGTTAAGTTACCAACGGGTGAGTGTGCTTTTGTAAACTGGCTGATCTCTCTTAGCAGCCATGTTGTTTGTGTAAACAGCGCGTGTCGGTGGGGGGACTCGCTTGAGTGCGGAAGCCACAAATAAGCTTGACGATTATTTTTACCTGTTAAGTTATTTTGCTAAAATTGATGAAGCTCTTTTTTTTTTGAAACTCAACGCGAGGTGAGAATCATTCGATTGTTTTCCTGTATTACTGATGATGAGCGATCACGATGGCCACGGTTTGACTCTGCAACGGATGATGCTATCGACAAATTATTACTTCCATTGTTAACCGCGGGGGAAAAAAGTTGACAAGCTTCCTGGCTGCAACAGATTGCGTTGGACTTAAGAGGAAATACAGACAAATCATGCGCACAATCATGCGTGCAGACATTTGCAAATGCAATCACACAAAGTTACTTTCCAGGTGTTACCAAGGTAAAAAATCTTCATCTGTACCAAGACGACAAAAAAAAAAAAAAGCTTGTCTTCCTCACCTTTGGGATACGAATCCTTTCCTTTCTCCCTTCTACTCGTTTTGACTGTTTTAATCATGACAGCTGTGAAAAAAATCATTAATTGGCGACTGGCTCTTGGGCTGAGCGATATGGCTCAAAATTCATATCACGGTATAACTGGCATTCCTTCATGGTAACGGAATATATCACAGTATAGAATTATTTTTTTTTTTTACATATATATATAAATAATTTGCTTATTGGTTTACATAGTCCTTTATAGAAACGTTTTTTTTTTTTTAAGCAATGAAAGAAAAAATTTACTTTGTAGAACAACATTTATTGTGCAAATCTCAAATCAAAATAGTGAAGCAAAATAAAAAAGATTTTTTTTAAATGAAAACAATACAAATGGCTAAGATGAAGTATTGACTTGAAGATCGCAACTCTTAGGTTTTCTTCTAAGATGATAAAGCAAATTGCTCGTATTATCTTGCAAATGACATGTTTCTGCTGGCTGTCCGACTTTTTTTTAACCAATTCCTCCGGCTCCGTGGATTCGGTGCTCGACGCCATTGTTACGCTGAGCGCGAGCCGTGCACAAGACCGGGACGCAGATACGATGTCATCAACATGCGCTATGCGATGACGTCATCAACACGCACTACCGCGGTAAGACGGTAAGTCAAAATCTCCCATAAACACCCGTGCAAGCCGTTGAAGCGACAGGGCGGCCATCTTGCTCCTCTCGGGAGCAGACTACCGTATATAAACTATACGGTATACGTACAGACTGGACGTATACAGCTCGTAGGAAGTTAGTATAGGGCCGGTGGGCGGATTTGTGGCTGGGTGGTCACTATTTTTTAACAAGTAAAAAATAAATAAATAAAATTAACAAGTGGACAATATGTGCTGCTTTGAAGACCCCCTTTTTCTTTTATCGCTCAGTTCCGTAGACCCAAATATTAGATTTGGCAGAGGCATCTTTTGTTGAATGACAGTTATAATTCTTAAATGAAAAATATACACGTTTACTCCTGTAAACATCATTAAGCATGTAGTTTGCACATGCATTTAAGTCAAGTTGTAAAATGTCTGAAGTCCTCTTGTTTATGTTTAACAAATTTAAAACATAAATCGTGCTGTTTCTACTAAGTACCGTCTCAAATGTTCTCCAATTTTGATACTGTAAATGTATAGCATCGTATGCCAACAAACGTTTCTTGGGAGGAGCAATATGGCGGCCTCGCGGCTTCAAAAGTCTTGGCTATCAAGTAATATATACAGATCAGTGGTTGTAACGTAAAGAACAATGACGGCATACGTACAAATAAAGTTTCTACTAAATGTATTAAACTGAACAAGATTTTTGAAAAAATTTATCTCATAGTTATGTTAGTAACAACCAAATAAAACATATACAGCCAATTGTCAATACTTCAGTTACATGGACGGAAGGAAGGAAGGAAGGAAGGAAGGAAGGAAGGAAGGAAGGAAGGAAGGAAGGAAGGAAGGAAGGAAGCAAGGAAGGGCCGACAGCCCCTTATAAGGTCCCTACCAGGTCAACAACTGACTTGAAACCCCAACACCGGCCTCAAAAGCAAGATCTCTGTTTAAACAGCTGTTTAAAACCATAATGCTTGTTTGAAAACACAAATTGAGTCGCTAACTAGAAACCATAAAAAAAACCTAGAAACAACATTTTAAAACATGATAGGAGTAATAGGTAGTAGGACTAGATACGTTTTTTGTACAAAGTATTTTCTTCCTTCCTTCCTTTAAATTTTTACTTCAACTTGTATTTTTGTACTTGTAATGTGTTGATGTTTATATGTTCAACAAACCAAACCAAAAAACCGAACCCAACTTTGAAAGTCTAATTCTGTCCTGAAAGCTGACTTCGAAATCGTGTATGAAACGCCCATTTTGGGACCTACTTTTGCCCCGAGCTTGCAGGTAGTTACATTCTGTACATAACGTGTATGTTTTGGATCACGTAAGCGCTGGCGAACGGCCAACGTTCTGCTCCCCGCTCGTATTTCTCTTGGCCCGGGAAATTCTTTTTCCAGACGAGGGACCGTCGAGGCTCCCGGGCCAGGAAGCGAGCCCTGGGGCGCTCCTCGTTTCCTGCCAATGAAGCCGTCGACATGCCGGACACGTCGCCAGTCTCGGTCCGAATCCCACGGCGAGCGTCACCGGGGATGACATCACCGTAAGACATTTTGGGGTGTCGAGTGGCAGAAGCAGGATTTCACTCAATGGACAACTCACCAATGGACTTGACCTTTTGTTTGCAAGCAACAAGCACACGACGGCCACGCCCCCCAGGAAACTTAGCAAAGATTAGTTCCCAGCAACAGTTTCATCGATTGACATGAAATTTCTAGGATGTGTCTATTTGAACAGGATGCACAAAAAAGTCTCAAAAAGTCTTCGCTTAGCCTGAAATGTTAGAAGTAAAGCAAAGAAGAAGAAAGTACCTGTATTTGATGTATGTCAAATTCAACTGCCTGGTAATTTTTATATTTTTATTCTTCTGCTTGTCTAGAGTTTTTGTTCTTTGTATTATATTCATCATTTTTTAAATTAATTTAATTCAATTTAAAATACAAACGTTAAAAATGTCTATACATTTTTTATTATATTATGTAAAAAAAACAAACACTAGGTAATAACGACTGTTGTAAAGTACCTGTATTTGATTTGTGGATGTTTGTTTTTAAAATAATGATATACTGAAATGTTTTTTCTAAATCTTGCACAAAAGAAATACACAAAAAAACTAACACTAAAACTATTACATACAAACAAACCTGCTCTGAAAATGAACTCAAAAGGACATACAAATTAACTGCTATGTATCCATATTATGTTTATTAAAAAGGTAAAATATTCTTCTTCTTTTTTTTTTTACATTTGAGCTTCTTATATTGATGTCAAATTCAACTGCCTGTGAATTTTTTTCTTTAAAAATTCTTCTGCTTGCCTAGAGTTTTTGTTCTTTTTTTTATTATATTCATTTTTTTAAAACAAATATTGAAAGTAAATATTTTTTTTTACAATTTAAAATACAAAACATTAAAAATTTCTATAAAAACAGTGTAGGATTTATTAAATTATGCAACAAAACAAAACGCTAAGCAGCAACGATTACAACAGTCGTTATGACGTGTACCTGTATTTGATTTTTTTTTTTAAATCTTGCACAAAAGAAATACAAAAAAAACCTAACACTAAAACTAATATAAATTAACAAACCTGCTCCGAAAACTAAAACAAACCACAAAAACAGAACAGGACATAAAAATGAACTGCAATGAAAATCCCTAAACTCTTCTAACCCTGATCGTCAGTGCCTCACGCTGTGAACTCGGTTTGACCGAGCGGCGTCGGCGAGGGAGCTGATGAACGAGCGACGGCCTTCGTCAGACCCCTTTAACTCTTTGACTGCCATAAACGTTATAAAACGTTTAGCATAAACCTAGGGAAGGGCGCCGAGGACGTTAAAAGACGTCCCCTATGTTTTTTTGTTTTTTTTTCAAAAACGGGTGCAGGAAAGCCTTGGGCAGCTGTGCTGAAAGTATCAGGCAGATATGATTAGTCAAAGACTCGTTTTGGCCCCTAGAGGGCAGCGATGACTCTCTTTGCACAAGGTTGGATGGGCCGCCCACCGTGGGCGTCAGTAGAAGACGTGAGGCGGAGCTAGAGTGTTGAGGAGACATGGCTGAATAAGCCCACAATGGCTGCCCAAGCAACCGGTTACAAGCAGCTCACGCTTGAGCATTTTTTTCAAAGACGGAAAGCATCAATCAATACTAAAAAGCGCATTGATGTCAACGATGATGATGACAACGAGCTCTACGCCAAAGTTGGAAGCTTTGGCGTGACTGTTATGAACACGTAGTAAGCCTCACCGGTAAGCGCGGCTAGCGCGGCTAGCGCTGCTAAGGCCGGAAAACGCGCACAATAGCCGGCCGGGTACTTCTACACAATCGGACATTCGATCGGGCGATGGAGAGTTGGCATCGACCAATGCAGATTGATGATGATGATGATGAGGACTCCGAGCTCTACGCCAAAGTTGGAAGCTTTGGCGTGACTGTTATGAACACGTAGTAAGCCTCACCGGCTTAGCGCGGCTAGCGCTGCTAAGGCCGGAAAACGCGGAGCTGCACAAGCGGACATTCGATCGGACAATGAAGAGTACCCCGAGTCCAATGCATATTCATCGGAGGAGCGGGTACAGTCTGATCACGGAGAAGACACTGTTTCTGGACTACGATGCCACCATGAATGGAGTGGATAAAATGGATCAGAACATCTCCTACCACCCGGTATAGCAACTGAAGGACACGGGGAAGCGAGACGTAACGAAACCGTAGCATGATCCTGATATTAGACTTGATGACACACTGCAGTATATACTTGCTATTCCCCGGAAAAAAACGGCCTGCAAGAAAGTGGCGCACGCGAAGAGGCAATCTGTTGTGCAAATGCTGTTGCGTCTCTTTGCACGCAGGAGAGTGTTACAAAAAGAAAAACTGTCGTTGAAACATCCACATATTTGTAAATAGCACCACAGTTGCACACATTTGTAAATAGTTTGCCAAATTGTTGTCAAATTGTTACACTGTTGAATGTAAATAAACGTATTTTGCTATCAAAAAACACTTTTTCATTCTTGGTGGTAGTGTTTTATAGAAGTAAAGCACTATTTAGGTGTTTGTGGCATCATTCATGGACAAAAAGAAGTGTAAAATTCACTAGAATGCATGAAATAATATCGTTTCACTAAAAGCTTGATTTCTCCATATTTTGGTCCAAAACAGGCGAAATTGGGTCAAACTAACCATTTTCTATTGTTGATTACTAAAGAACGGAATAAGGTAGAAACAAACTTTTTTTTTCTGATGAAAGATGAAAGTCCAATCTTTCATTTGGTAGTACGTGTGTTTCCATAGTCCAAACAGAACATTTTCTGTGGACCTTGAAAGATCAGTCAAAATGCTTAAATCGGCTGGCACTGGCGGCATCCCTTTTCTGAAAACGTCTGGCAGTCAAAGAGTTAATAAAGTCAAACTGTCAATCATCTCACATGTCCCGGGGCGGCACATTTCGGGCCGGCAGGGTTGTAACCATCACACCGATGGAATCCTGAGCATCTCCCCACTTCTGAAAGCTCATCTTTGGGCGATTCTCGTTCCCAAGTTTGAAATGAAAAACAAACCTGCGGTCCCTGGGAAAAGTCGGCATTTTCCGGCCCAAGTGGGCCACTCGCATGGAGCCGCTGTTGGGCCGCACAATGGCCAGCAGTGTTCTCATGGAGCTGAGTAAATAAATCATTGTTTGGCCGCCTGCTTGCACAAGCAAAACATGACATCAACGGTGCATAGATATATGCCTGTTATGTACAGATTTGATTTGAAATTGAACATGAGGGAAACAGACATTCCTGGCACAAGCAGAAAAGTCAGAGTTCTTGGGAGCGTTGCTTCACTATATTAAATCAAAACACTTTTGAGCAAATTTGTTTTGGTAAGGTTACGAGTCTGAAGGGTCAGGTGGTCAAGAAACCAAAGTTAGGATCCAAAATAGCTTGTCAGAAAAACAAACAAAAAACATGTCAAATGTCAGACTTTAGTTTGAAGAGAAGATATTTTGACAGTAAAATTTTAACTTTATTTTGTAGGACTGTCACATTTTTACATAATTTTACTTAATTATTTTTGTATTTACTATGTATCCACATTATGTTTCTTAATAAAAAGGTAAAAAAATATTCTTATTTATTGATTTATTTTTACATTTAAACTTCCTATATTGATGCTGGTCAAATTTAACTGCCTGTTCATTTTTTTTCTTTAAAAATTATTCTGCTTGCCTAGAGTTGTTGTTCTTTTTATTATAGTATTTTTTTTTAAAAATTACAAAAATGTAAAGTATTTTTTTTTACAATTTAAAATACAGACAGTAAAAATGTCTATATAAACAGTGTAGGATTTATTATATATTTTTTATTTAACAATTTTAAATACATAGAATAAAAATTATGCATTTAATTGGTTGAGTATGAACTTGGTATTTTCTAAAAAATTCTATAAAAAGGGACAATACTACTATATTGAGGTACTATCCCGCTTTAACAAAAAATAAAAAATAAACATTTCATGCATATGTTCTTTATCTTCTTGAATAATGACTCATTTCTGCAGCTATCTGAGGCACTTAATGTTTGTGAAACTTTACTGCCCCCAGTGGTCAATTTGCACACACCAGAAAGCATCGCAATGAATTAATCATGATGCAAGATGGTTTAATACTTCACATTCTAGTTACTTATCCAATTACTGTACGTTTTTAGAAAGTACAATTAAATAGAGTGCTATTTTCTGTATTAACATGAGGATAAAAACTGGATTCATTTAGAAACATTTCAGTGGGGGAAATTGATTTGTAAAATGATCTCATTTCACAAGTTTTACATTGCGGA